>NC_065510.1:46658060-46659453 GCF_006386435.1 Epinephelus moara
AGGTTGTTCGGTCAGTGTGGGGAGCAGTGAGACCTGGCATTAGGGGAGTGTCTCTGGGACGCCAGAGATCACTGTCTAGCCTCCTGGAGGTGTCGTGGGACCAACTAGACGAAACACAGGTGAAAGGAGGTTCCCACCCGATGACCCCAAAGACATGTTAGTTATCACTGCTCACTGGTCTGTATAGATAAGCCTTGCGATAATAGCTTATCGTAGGGCTTAGGAGGTTATTCACTGAGTGCTCAAGAAGGTGCAGCTGCTGCTCTTCCTGCTCTAAATTGGCAAGACGTAGTAACAGTCCCTGCTAACCAATTCAGTCCAAGCCATGCACAGATGCAACAACTCCAGGGTGTAGACACTCTGGCAGGACCTATTGGTAGTCTGGCTATAGATACACTCCAAAGTGTAATTGACATTTTGGAACAGTAATTTCCCGTCCATGTCACGGCCACGACCGTAAACCTGCTACATATAGCTGATAGACTCCTTTCCCATTGCCAGTAGACGAGTGACACTGACTATAGTGACTTGTATCTGAGCAGAGGTGTTTTCACATTTCCTCTGAACACCTATAGCCCTGCAATAAAAATTATGTTTATGAAGGGTATAATGATGTATTTTTGCTGATGGAACTCTGGTTATTCATTCTAATGGTGTTTTTTGGATTATATTGTAAAGTTGATGAGTGATTGTGATTTTGAACATTTTTACTATATACTAATGGTATGAAATAAAAATACCTTTCTCATGATGGTCTATTTCTGTGGGTGTTTTGATGTAGAGCCAGATGTGGATTGAAATATTTTCTGTTAATTAAAATATTAATTAATAATTAAATCTGGACATTCTTATCAACCTGTATTTTAACATTTTATCAGGACTAAGAGTAAGGTATGCCCCCTGCTGGTCATATATTAAATTAAAATGCTCAAAGTGTAAAGTTCCATGTTTTCCAAATACAGATATTCATTGAGTACCATTGCAGTTACTATTTCCATAAAAAAATGTTAATGTTTTTATTGATATTAAATTAACGTTTGATGAATGGTGTTAAAGCTAGAACTATACTCCACTATAGTGGAGCAAAATGAGGCAATTTTATCTTGATAAAGATAATTTATAATTTAATAACTAATGTTGGCAATAACTAATAAAGTTCTAAAACTGCAACCCAAATGTTTTATTTTTATAAGCTACACAATAAAGGAAGACAATGGCAAAGAACAAGAGGTTTCTTATCATGTTAAATAGAGGGTGGAAACCCCCCCTGGCTTACATAAATGGTTTAACCCAACAGCTCAGGAGCCGATGGGGACTCAAGACTCTCACCCGTTTCAAACTGGACAAGTGGCCAAAGGGCTCACAATCACGTGAAATTAACGCGTCGTTAACG
>NC_065510.1:46659543-46673477 GCF_006386435.1 Epinephelus moara
CATTGAGGAAAATGAGGTTGACGTGACGTGATTGAATCAGGGAATCCGTGTGTCCACCACGGGAGAGGACCCTAATTGACTTTACATTGGCATTGTTTTCGTGGTGGCAGCACGTAATTTCAACCCATTACGTGCTGCCACCACGGAATGTGGTGTTAAGAGGTCGTGGTCATTTCACGTATTTCTGGGAGATCAGGTTGTGTTATTACCACAGGCTCACAGTTTTTGATCAGACCAACATCATACTTACTTTTGCCCCAGAGATATGCAGGAACCTGCTGTAGCTCTGGGATGTCTGCAATGGATTTAACCATGCACATGTCAGCCTCAACACCAGCTTTGTTTGCAAACACAACTGAACGGGAAGTCTCAGTGTCACAATTTAGTTTCTTTCTGTACACCCCCATTTCCTCATTAAAATCAATATGAGGATCAGTTGTAGATTTCCAGCATGGAGAGGCGTTCAGCTCCCGCACCCACAAACCCATGCCTGTGTGGTTAGGATTTACCAGTGAGATGTGTGGATCAGAGCTTTGTAACAAAATCAACTCATGCAATCGATCAGGACGTTTCACCGAGACAGCACAATTAACGTCATTCCAATACAACCAATCTAGCTGTAACCTATCCATGTCTTGTCCTGTATTACACCAGATATCCTCATACCCATGGTCAGTGTGTGAAATGGGAAACATATCGGCTGTACAGTGCAGGCATGTGACGTCAGCATGTGTGTGTGTCTGTGGGAGCTGCTGTGAAACAGAAGGGGGGAGACTTATCTTCCACTCGCACACAAACTGTGTGCCCAAAGCAAAACTTTCCTTCATGCCATTCACTCTCCTCACTTGAACACCTTCAGGTGTACAAATCAAAACAATTCCCAACATGCACATGAGATCTTGTCCCATCAGATTGATAGGACATTTGTCAGAATACAAGAATGAGTGTTTGAAAGATTTCCCCGTGTCAGAATCAAAACATTTCAGCGGAGCAGTATATTTTTTAATCATCGCTACTCCAGTAACCCGAATTGTTTTCTGATACCTCCCACTCAGTTTAGGTTTAGCCTTCTCATGAAAATCACAACGCCTTACGACTGATTCTGTGGCCCCGGAATCCACCAAGAAAGAGATCTCAACACAGTTAACTGTCAATGTGTATCGAGGCATCTTTTTGTATGCCTCCGCTGAAAAATCAGGCAGCACATTGCTATGCTCACTGTCTTTCTGTTTAGATTCAAGGTGCAGAATCGTGTCAGAAACAAGCTCATACTCTGCATCAGTCATGATGTGCATGTTGTATGTTTCTGTGTTTGTGTTAGTGTCAGTGTTCTCACGTGTCTGAAGCGTTGGTTGGTTTTCCAGGTCAGTGTCGTCACCAGATTCGTCCGCCCTCGTGCTCTCACCATATAGTCAATCTGACTCATCTGCCCCATCTTTTCCCTTGTTTTTCTTCCCTTTACGGCGGTTTCTCGCCCAGTGTCCTCTTTTGCCACAGTTGAAACATTTATCATTGTCTTTTTTCCCTCCTCTGGACTTTCCTTTCCGTCCTCCCTGTAAGTCCTGCAGTTGAGCCAGCTGCAGTTTAGCAGTGAGGCGGTCCCTTTTCTCCGTTTCTTTGCCGCTTCCTCCTCTCTCTGACGCTGGAGTTCATCCCTCTTACGCTGGAGCTCAGCCTCTGCACCCACAGCGTGTCTCTCAATGTCAGCAAGATCTGCTGTTGGCCATGTGAGGAAAACCCAGCGAACTATATCCACAATTTCTGGTTTTAGTCCATTGAGGAAAAGCAGACGCAGTTGAGTTGCGTGTCTTTCACCCTCTTTTCCCTCAACTTCTTCTTCTGTCAGTCCACCATACTGCATCACTGCTTGTCTCAGGCAGTATAGATAAGCAGAGACATTCTCATCTGCCCCCTGCTTAACCGCCACCACTTTTCCCCAGTCCAAACGAACAGGGAATTTCGTTTTCAGTCTTGTCATCAGCCGAAGTACAGTGGCTTTGTAATCAGCATTGGCAGCGTTCTCAAAGTCATGGTGGGCCAGTCTGACATTTCCAGTCTCTGCAAACAAATCAGCCACCTTGTGCCAGTCATTTGTCATGTATCGTGACAGCATATGTCTCAGTTCATTGATGGTTGGTCTGTACTGCTGAATCAACAACAGCAGTTGCTCTCCAAATTTCTCTCCTCCCTCTATGATGAGTGGCAGAGTCGCCATGGCCTCCATCATGTCACTCATGAGCCATGGTCTGTACACGAGTTGTGTTTCTCCATTCCCACCTGCCACCTCCATCATAGGAGCAACCATCGCCTTCGATTCCTCTTCCTCCTCCTGCCCATCTCCTTCTTTGAAAACTTTTCCGTGGATCCGTGTGAGGTGGCACATCGTGGCTTCCTTTCTGTGCTTTCTTTTTTTTCTCTCTTCCTTCGACGCTGATCCAGAGGAGCCGACTGCTCCCTCCAGGTCAGGTAGGCCTAGTTCCTCCAGTTCGGGTAGGTCCACATACGGTGGGGGCCGTGTAGGTGGAGCCGAGGCGAGGTCCGAAACCAGCTTCGAACACTGCGCTGGGAAACCTTTGGAGCCCTGTCTATGCTTGGCTTCCCTCATCCAATTACCAAAAGCTGACCAATCTGCCTGGAACTTGACCTTACCCCCAAACTTCCTTTCTAATCCCCTTCTTTCTAAGTCTGTTAACTTCACCTCTAAAGCCTCGAGCAGTTTAACACTCAGGCTGCCTGTTCTCGGAAAACAGCTCTTATTGACCCACAGATCTAACTGAGCCACGCTCTCCTTCCCATAATTAATCTCCATAAACCTCACATTGGGAGCGCCATAATCAGGCTCAGTTCTCCCCTTTGAGGATTTGCTCTGTCCAGATCCCATTGTAATCAAACTCTCTGTTTTTTCTTTTAGAATTAGAAGTGAATCAAATTTGTGGAAGCAAAAATCAATCTCAAAAAATGAACTTAATGAACTTATCACTTTAAAGGAATTATTTTTTCCCCTTTTACCCTAAAACTCGCACGACTTACAAAAAAGAAATTAAGGAAAAAACGCTTCACTCACTCTGTCTGTCCCACTTTGATAGCAAGTGTCTCTATTTCTCCTCTAACTCAGACAGCTTCTCACCACCTTTTCTTCCACCTTTAATGGCTGAAATAATCAGGTGTCGTGTTAGGTTCCTAACCTACACTACTTCTAGGTCCCTGACCTAAAGCGAGCTCACCACTTTTCCTGCACTCCGCTTCCCAGAAAACGGTGCCTGGCACGTCTGCCAACCTATCTCAATAGGTGGAAAAGATTTTCCCCTGCGCAGTCCTAAAACTCACCCGGAAAGACAGCGAGGTGTTGACAGCCACCAGGTTCGTTGGACCCCAACGGTGAAGGGAATCCCAGTTCTCAGACGTCAGGCCCTCCTCTCAACCTTCCTTTGTGGGGGAGTTTGAGGTGTAAGAGCCTCGGCTCTTGCTGTGCACAGTCTTCACACCTTCAGTACAGAATTCCAGAATCCACTCACAGATGAAGTCCCTTCGTGGTCGCCAACTTTGTGGTGGCAAAATTACAGTAAATGAACAGTTCAAAGAAAAAGTCTTCACACGTCATCTGTCTTTCTTAAGTTTTATTAAGCATTCATGAATGGACTCAGACACAGATACAACCGCATGAACAGTCAGTCAGTGAGTGAGGGGCGATGTCCTCCTACCCTTCTATCTTTATAGTTCCCATTACGAGTGAGTGCCTCGATGTTCTCTCACCCTGCTATCTTTACAATTCCCATAACGAGTGAGTGCTATCTGTATAATTCCCATAACACAAAAGTCAAAATATATGGCGCTCAGGTGGTTTGACATCCCTAAGACACAACATCTCTTGAGGCTAGCAAGGACACTTGTTGTGGGAACCTCCCTTTAACCCTATTCCCATCAGGCCTCTGTTGTATTTCTCACTGCTGTCACAGTAGGGGTAAACTGAGCAATACACATCATACATTATAGCAAGATATAAGGTCAAATACCATATTTTCCATCACAGTAGCACAGTATGAAGTAATCCTGCTGGGTCTGGTGATTTTGGGATAGAGGCTGAGACTATACAAAGTATTGATAAATTCTTCAGTCCTTTTATGCTTACATGGATTTAACAGGTCGATGTTGAAATCACCACAGATGAACATGATTTTTTGGTTTGTTTTTGTAAGTTTTCCTCAATCCAATTCTTCAGTGTGTCAATGTTAGAGCCTGGTGTTCTATACATGCAAGTTACAATAATATTTTTCTTTTTTTCCATTATTATTTCTATTGTCACACATTTTAGTAGATTATCCACCACTGTGGTCATTTTTTTCACCACCCGATAATTTAACTTTTTGTCCACAAACAAAGCCACACTACCTCCAGTCTTGTTTTCTCTATTCTTACAGATCATCTCGTATCCGTCCATTTCAAAGTCCGTGCCCCTTCCCCAGGTTTCTGTTGTTGCAATGATGTTAAAAGGCTGTGAGAGTTGACTGAGATAATGTTTGATGCTTTGGAAGTTGACATACAGACTTCTGCTATTAAAGTGGATTATTGATATTGTGTTTTCAGCGTTGATTGTGGTACTAAACTGATCATCTGTGTAATTGTTGCAGTTATTGATGATATTGAGGAGAAGGTTATTTTCAGGATCAGTGTCGTTTTCCATGTACTGTGACGGATGATCATTTTATTGAAAAGTCTTGAGCTCTAGGTCATCATATTCCTCAATTCTTTGTAATAGTTGATTATCTCTTTGATATGGTGTGTTTGTAGTCAGCATACCTGGGTGATGATTATATGTCTGTAGATGGCTTTGGGGTGCTGGTGCAGGAATGAATAATCAGTTTATCGTGTCATAAGTAGGCGATGTCTCCTCTTTCTGTTGCAGCTCTCAGATCTGGCAACAGTTCCTTCCTCTTTCTTCTTACGGCCTCAGTCTATTCCTCATTGATGTAGATCTTGGATTCTTTCAGGGACTTGGTGCGTTGAAGAATGGCTGTTCTGTCCTTGTATCTCAGGAGTTTCACCACGATGGGCCTTGGTCTTTTTTACCCCCCTCTACTACCATTAACAATGTCTCTTGTGGTCTGGGTGCCCTTTCTATTAATGTAAATAAACGAGGCCTGTAACCTGTGAATCATTTTTGATTCAGCACTGTCTTTTGATGCCCATGTCACTAAAGTGGTGCACTCCTGCTTTGCCCCACTGAGAAATTTAATTAAGATCAGGTCACTACTTTCCCCTGCAGATTTAGAAAAGGAGATCCATGTTTTTATCTCCTCCAGACTTGATTACTGCAATGAAGTTTATTCTGGCATCAGCAGGCAAAACAGCAAAAGACTCCAACTCATACAAAACATTGCTGCAAGGCTTTTAGGAGGTACTAAGGGAAGTGACCACATCACACCAATCCTTGCTGCCCTTCACTGATTATCTGTGAGTTTTAGAAGTTATTTTAAAGTTTACTGCTTGTTTTTAAAGCCTTGAATAGTAAAACCCCTGCCTACAACTGTGATCTGCTAATCCCAATGAGCCTGATCGCTGCCTGAGCTCCTCCAACAAGGCTCAACAAATGGTAGATGCAGCAGAGAAGTAGGCATCCCCAGCCAATCCAGGTAGTTTGCAATGGAACCAAGTGGAGCCATGACTTAACCTTCCTGGGGTCAAAAGAGAAGCAATAAACAGCCTGCACACCACATTCCTTAGGTCATCAAAGAGCTCAGGGAAGCACAGGTCTATCATACCCTGAGAAGAGTCATCTGCAACACACCTGACACACACCCAAATTTCTTCACCAGTCCTGTGTAGTTCCAGCGAATACAGGCCCAGAAAATGCCTAACGTGTTCAACAGATAGAACCATATGAATGGACAGGGAGTAGACCACAATATCTGCTGCACATATGTCCTCCACATTAACCCTGCTAAGCAAGGTCACAGACTCTCTCACACTGAATGTAGAGTATGCATGGACCACAGAGGGACATGCAAAATATAGATCGACGTGGCACTGTAGACTAATTAACAGACAGATAAAACAGAGTAGCAGCTCTGTGTCTCTCTAACCCCCAATTTCCACATACTCCATCTGCGTCGCGCTGCGCATACCTTCGCCTACTGGATGCGTTTCTGGAGCGCCGCGCAGCGTAGCGGAGCTGCAAGCTCACATGTGGAAACTCCGAAATCATGCAATAAAAAGCACCATTCACTCCCAAAACTCCTGCAATTTCACACCAGGTCTTCTCCTTTCGGTTTGTATCCTTGTAGAAAGGATGTGTGGTGTCATACAAAAACTATGAGTTTCCCCTCGTCCATCTTTCCTCAGACCCTTGCACTGACTGACAACTTGTGCGACAGGATGTGACGTGATTTATATATATATATATATATATATATATATATATATATATATATATATACACACACACACAATATAGAGAGTCTGGAGAGGTTATTAGTATGATCTGTTCCTTCACTTTGGAAATATCTTCCCTGTTAATATGATGAGGTTTTCTGCATTTTATTCATGGTGTTACCTTTAAGGAAATGAAGTAAAATGTCTGTCATCTAATACTGCATACCATATTTGCAGCGTCGAGTGGAATTCAGGCATAATCTGGAATGAACAAAAGACAAAGACAAAGCCTTCTTATCCTCCCTACGAATAATCTCTGGCTTTCTTTTGATACTGTGTGTTCTGCAACAGCTTGTTATAGGTGTTTAGGAAATCTTCTCTGCAGTTAATTACCTTTTTCATTTCATTTAATGTACTGCAAGGACACTGAAAGAGGGGGAGAATGACAGAGTATGAGAAATAAAGGGAGACAGAGGAAGAGAAGTGAAGGACACCAGATCTGGGGTGGCACAGGTGGTTAGAATAAGGTTGGCACTGTTGTCTGAGCAGGAGCTTTTCTGAAACGACATTGCTGTAGAGCTACAAACAAACACATATGCGTGCGCGCGCGCACACACACACACACACACACACACACACACACACACACACTTCGTGCATGCAGATATAATGCACGGATGTCCTCTACGTTTCATCATCAAAGCCCTATCAGGCTGCACGGGGTCTGAAGGGGAGAATATGATCCGGATAAAACAAATCGTTTGATGTGTGAAAAACAGACACTCCAGCTCCGAAGTACTTAAGCTTCTCCTCCCAATGGACTGACAAGGGAGGAGGGTAGGAGCGAGGAATGAGTGCTCCTCTTTTTTATTCCTCTCCCATCTTCCGTTCATCACGAGGAGTTTCCAAACCATTGCATCATTGTTTATGCAATGTCCCAATGTCAGCACGAGCAATGTCAATTAAATAAATAAAGTCAATATTGACAGACATTTCAAAGGCGTGGTGGAGCGGTGAGAGACGGATGGAAAAGACAGAGCAAGAGATAGTGAGTGAATGAGGAATGGCACAAACATGAAATTTGATGAGGGAGTAAGTGTGCATTTGAGCGTGTGTGTGTGTGTGTGTTGAATCATGGCGGGGTGAGGAGCAAATTGTTTGACGTGTTTCATGTTTGATAGCCCAATATCACAAAAATGTTTTTCTTTTTTCTATATTTTTTTTCAAATTGCTTCTCTAAATGTTTTTCTGTCAGTCGATCAATGGTGTTCCTGCCTGACAGAGCTGCGCATGTGTCGGCGTCTGTAGCTGCCTGTCTGTGCTCTCCCTAACCCGCAATTTTAAACTGATTTATTTCAGCTTTGAAGTGACTTTTAAGCTATCTGCTTGGACATCAGTTGTTTTTATTTATCTCCTTTAATCGGATGTTATCTTTTAATCACTGGATGTCCGAGCAGTAGGGGGTTTTAACAGCCAGACACTACCACCTGCTTGACAGGTGGGAAAACTTCCGCCAGCTGACAGCACAGCAATACATACATGACATCTATGCACCCCAATGTGGACCCCCAGCTTGTAGAAGCAGACAAAAAGATTGCTGACCTGAAAGCGGACATTCGCCGGCTCTCTGGAAAGCTAAACGACAAATCCTCCATGCTGACCGCCCTCCAGGAGGTGGCTCATGAACAGTCGCTCTGGATCGCCTCACTCACGGCGGCCCCTCAGAACACGGTGCACTGGGCATTCCAGCGCTTGGCCTCCACCATCCTCCAGCTCAACACCGAGTCGCCAGTGGTCCTGGGTGGAGGTGGTCGGCAGGGGTAAGAGAGCCCCTGGCTGTGCTGCCTCACCTCCGCGCCCCAGCCTGTCAAACAGCTACAGCGCCTTGGCATCGGATGGAGATCCAGACGCTGGCCCTGCAGACGCTGCCAATGCGGCTCCTTCCCCGCCGACCGGTGCTGCTCCAGCCACTCCCCGCTTGGAGGGGTCAACCTCGGCGTCTAACGGCGCTGTGGCTCACTCTCCGCCGACCGGTGGTACTCCTGCAGCGCCCTGCACGGATGGATCCACGTCTTCCTCGCTGGCACCTGTTGAGGACCGGAGCAGGACCCGACCACTGACTCCTATCCCGGGCATCGGCTTCCACGACATATTGGAGGCTCCTAAAGGAGGTTGTACTGAGATGCTCCGAGGGACTCCTCTCCCACAGCCGGGATGGAGCTCCTCCTGCCGGGGCCGGGACTGCCGAGTCGCTGCAGCTCCTGCCCCCCCCCGGTCATGCCCCCCCCCCGGTCATGCAGCATGGACCATCCACCTGCCTCATGTCAGTCCCCTAATCCCCATCCTGTTCCTCTTTGTTCTCTTTCCCCCCTTCCACCATGTTGTTTGGGGGTAGGCATCATCACATCTTGACAAACTTCCTGAACTGCATCATTCACTCCCTTACTCCATAAACCGGCCTGTCGGCAATCAGAGCTGAAAAAAATGGATTTTGTTGCTCTTTTTAACCTTTAAAAAAACTTTGGAAAGTCTGTTTTTATCAGCGGTCCACTGACAACACTGTCCCGTGGTGCCGAACGCTTCAGCAGGCTCCTTGCCCTCAATTCCTGGACCCAGGCTGCCTGTAGCACTTATGGATTTACTTTTATCGACAATTTTAACTTATTTTGGAACCCGTCCCCTTTTTACAGGACTGACGGTCTCCATCTGAGCAGGCTGGGCAGCCGCATGTTAGCGGCTAACATTCAGCACGCTGTACAGTGTGCCCCATGTGACTGACAGTTACATACATCGGAAGCAAACGCCCCCCTGCTTTCCTCCTTAGTTCATCCCCAATCCATTCCCACATCCATATGCATCCCAGTCAGAATCTCAAATAGATTTAATAGACCAGCTTCACCATGGACCAATAGCAACCCAAAAAACTTAGTTCCTGTTACACCTGCTTCACACTCACTACATTGTGTCGATGACACACGTTCGGCACGAACATTAACTTGGCCGTGCTGAACGTGCGCTCTCTTTTAAATAAAACTTTTATCATAAATGACCTGATTTTAGATAAGTTGGACTGTATCCTTTTAACAGAGACATGGCTGGGCACTGACGCACCAGTTCTCACCGAGGCCTGCCCACCAAATTTTAATTTTTTATTTTCTACTAGGGGAGGTAAAAGAGGAGGCGGAACTGCTTCAGCCACCAAAAATACACTAAACTCTATTTAAGTTTCTTAAAACTTAATAATAATTTGAGCATCATGCCTTTGTTTTTAGCAGTCTTCCTATTCTTTGCATCACAGTTTACAGACCATCCCATCATTCTACCTCTTTTATCAGTGAATTCTCACAACTATTATCAATCATACACACCACCTATAACAGAATTTTAACAACTGGTGATTTTAATTTACGTTTTGATAATACCTCTGATCCAATGTCCAGAGAATTTTTTAACCTTTTAACCTGCATGGATTTTAAACAACACGTCACACAGCCAACTCACAACAGAGGACACACCCTGGACCTGGTCAAAACCTATGGTCTGTCCACTGGTGTGTCCTCTGTTGTTGACCTGGCTGTGTCTGACCACTATTGTGTGTATTTTAACATCACCAGTTTTAGCCATCAGGAGGCCCCGGTGAGAATGGTGAGGAAAATCTACCTAACTTCTGAAGTGGCTGCAAATTTTATCGAGATTTTACAGAGCACTCCTGCTGAAATTTTACCTGCACCCTGTGATTTTATTGTGGACAATTTAACAGTAAATTGAAGTCAACACTTGACTCAGTGGCTCCACTTTTAACCAAAACAATAAAAACAAAACCTACACCCTCGTGGAGAAATGATTATATCAAAAGACTGAAAAGAAAATGCAGGAGTGCAGAAAGGAGGTGGAGAAAAAACAAATTGAAAGTACATTATAAAAGATTACGCTATCAACTCAAATCCTACAATAAAACAGTCAAACAGGCAAGAATATCTCACTTTTCAAAACTCATTTCTGATCATAAAAACAACCCCAAATTCCTTTTCTCCACCTTCAATCTTTTAACCAACACCAATTTTAATAAACCATCCAAGATGTCAATAGACGCCCTCTGCGAGGACTTTGCAGACCACTTCAGAAGTAAATTTGATGATATCAGATCCAGTCTTTTATCTCAACAGAATGTAATTTTTAACACACTTGAACAGTTTCTTTTACCTGAGGAAACACTGGAGAGTTTTGCCCTGGTTGATGCAAGGACACTTGGTCGAGTTTTCTCCCAGGTAAACCCAAGAACCTGCCTTTTAGATCCGATTCCCACATCACTTTTAAGAACATTTTATGGATTCTTTGAGGAACAGATTTTATATATAGTAAATTACTCTCTCCAGGCGGGTTTCTTCCCCGCTGCCTTCAAAACGGCAGTGGTGAAGCCCCTTCTGAAGAAGAGTAATTTAGATCCCAACATTTTTAATAATTACCGACCTGTATCCAACTTACCGTTTTTAAGTAAAAAGTTTTTAGAAAAACTGGTTTTTAACCAAGTAAATGTTTTTTTTTAAATAGAAACAATATTTTAGAGAAATATCAATCTGGTTTTAGGATGAACCACAGTACCGAGACAGCCCTTTTAAAGATTTTAAATGATATCAGGTTTAATGCAGATTCACAAAAACTTGGTACTACTGGATCTAAGCGCCGCCTTTGATAATGCCCTGCTCTCTGGTCTCCCCAAAAGGACCATCTCTAATCTGCAGCTACTCCAAAACTCAGCCTCACGAGTGCTGACGAAGACCAGAGGGCGGGCGCACATTACTCCAGTTTTAAGATCACTGCATTGGCTCCCCGTGTGTTTCAGGATCGATTTTAAAGTTCTTTTATTAGTTTTTAGTTTTTGGATCCTGAGGTCCTCTGGCACCGGCCTTTTAAACGTTCCAAAAGTCAGAACAGAAATCCTCGGGGAGGCTGCATTCAGCCAGTATGGCCCTCACTTATGGAATAGCCTGCCGGGGAGCATCAGGGCTGCAGAGACTGTTGATGTTTTTAAAAGGAGGCTCAAGACTCACCTTTTTAATTTGGCTTTGGCTTTTAACTGATTTCTTTTACTCTTTTTATTCTTCTATTATGTTAATTTAATCTCTAATGCTTTTAAATTATCTATTTTTAAGTCTTTATGCATTTTATTATTAAGTTTCTAAATCTTCGTTTTTTTTAATTAATTAATTTATATATATTTATTTATTTATTTATTTATTTATTTATATTATTATTATTTTAATCTTAAATTTTTAATCTTAAATTTTTTCTAAATCCTTATCCCTTATCCTAATCCTTTTGTGCATTTTATCTTCATTTTATCTCATACTTATTTTATCTTATCGTATTGCCTTTTAGTCTTTTAGTTTTTAGTTTTTAGCTCCAGTGTTTCCTCATGGGGGGCCTCCACACTGGGAGGTGTGTTTGGTCTGCCCGCGGGGACGTCGTCCTGGAGATCCCTCAGGTCCGGAGGACTGGGAGGCTCTGCACCATGTGTGGAGTCCACCCCGGTCTATCTGGGTCGGTGTGGTCTCTATGGCGGCGCTCCCTGTGGCCGTAGGCTGTGACACCTCTCAGTGTGAATGAGCTCCCCATAGGTGGTTCTTTCCTCACCTGGTTCCTCAGTGCCCAGCCATGTTACTCTATTGACTGTATTGACTGAATGTGTGTGTGTATGTGTGTATATATATATATATATATATATATATATATATGTACAGTATATATATGTGTGTGTGTGTGTGTGTGTGTGTGTGTGGGGCGAGTTTTCAGTATGTATGTAGTATTTTTGTTGTATGTTTTTATTTTGTGAAGCACTTTGTGCTGCATTTTTAATGTATGAAAAGTGCTATATAAATAAAGTTTGATTTGATTTGATATGATACGTACATATATGTACATATAGATAAAAATATATACACAAAAAAAGTAAGGCACTACATTGAATTACTGTACACACAAGGCTATTTACAATATATACACAGTATAATGAAGATATGGGATATTGCACAGAGTATGTAAATTGCACAGGGTCTTAGCAGCGATGGTTTAAACAGTGTTATGCAGCAGACATGACAGTGCTACATTACATCAGTTGCTGTTAAAGAGTCTGACAGCTGATGGGATAAATGACCTGCAGTAGCGCTCCATCTTGCACTGTGGGTGCAGCAGTCTGCTGCTGAATGAGCTGCTCAGTGCATGGACAGTCTCATGTAGGGGGTGAAAGGTGCTGTCCATGATGGATATCAGCTTGGCGAACATCCTCCTCTCACCAACCTCCTCGATGGTCTCCAGGGGACAGTCCAGGACCGAGCCGGCCCTCCTGACCAGCTTGTCCAGTCTTTTCCTGTCCCTCTCTGTGCTTCCACAGCTCCAGCAGACCACTGCATAGAAGATGACAGATGCTACCACAGTGTCATAGAAAGTCCTTAGCAGTGTCTTGCATACTCCAAAGGACCTCAGCCTCCTCAGCAGGTGAAGACGACTTTGGCCCTTCTTGTAGAGGATGTTGGTGTTCGTGGACCAGTCCAGTTTATTGTTGAGGTGAACACCCAGGTATTTGTACTCCTCCACAACCTCAATGTCCAAACCCTGGATGTTCACTGGAGTAGTCTGGGGCGCTTTCCTGTGGAAATCAATCACTAACTCCTTTGTCTTGCTGGCGTTGATGTGAAGATGGTTGACCTCACACCAGTTGACAAAGTCCGTGATGACCCCCTTGCACTTCAGATCATTTCCCTCTGACACACAAGTTCATCAGAGAACTTCTGGAGGTGGCAGCTGTCCGTGTTGTATCTGAAGTCTGATATATAGAGGGTGAAGAGGAAGGGGGCGAGGACTGTCCCCTGTGGAGCCCCTGTGCTGCAGACTACCACATCAGACACAGAGTCACAAAGCCTCACATACTGTGGTCTGCTGGTGAGGTAGATGATGGTCCATGCAGCCAGGTAGCGGTCGACTCCAGCTCCTTCCAGCTTCCCCCTGAGCAAAGATGGCTGTATTGTATTGAAAGCTCTGGAAAAGTTAAAAAAAACAAAAAAAACATGACTCTCACAGCACTTCCGGTGTTCTCCAGGTGAGACAGTGATCGGTGGAGCAGGTAGATGACTGCGTCATTCACCCCAATGCCTGTCTGATATGCGAACTGCAGGGGGTCCAGTTCTGTTCTAACCAGGGGTCGGAGGTAGTTCAGTATAATCCTCTCCATGGTCTTCATCAGGTGGGAGGTCAAGGCTACAGGCCTGAAGTGGTTGGGCTCCCTGGGGTGTGCAGTCTTTGGTACAGGAACCACGCAGGAAGTCTTCCACAGGACAGAAACCTTCTCCAGACTAAGGCTGAGGTTGAAGATGTGCAAAACCACCTGACAGAGCTGAACTGCACAGTCCCTCAGCAGTCTGGAGCTGATGCCATCCGGACCAGTAGCCTTTCTTGCCTTGATCTTCATGAGCCCCCTCCGCACCTGGTCAGCTGTTATGGAGAGGCTGCAGCGGGGGGTGGGGGGTGACTCCAGCTGAGGAAGATGGGGGGAGGGAGGTGTGAAATGG
>NC_065510.1:46680648-46685499 GCF_006386435.1 Epinephelus moara
CACGTCTTCCACAGGCAGGAAAAGGTGGGCGGCGCAAATACCGTCTCTGGGCGGCGCACGCAGTAGCTCATTAGCATTTAAAGGGAAAGGCACTGAAACCGGCCATCTGGAGCAGGGCTGTGAAACTGGTGTTTCAAGAACCCTGCTGTGCTCAATCCTTCAGCTTTTTCGACCAAAGCACATTACTAACATACCATTTAGACATCAGGGAACCTTGTCAGGAAGCAGAAATGAGCATAATATGTCACCTTTAAGGTCCCTCTGGACCCTCCTTAGCTTTTCTTTGTCCCCTGATGTGAAAATCCTCTTCTTCTCGTTCAGAAGCACTTTCAGATCAAGAGTCACCCACGGCTTATTGTTGGAGAAGCACCGTACCTTCCTGATTGGTACGGTGTTCTCCACGCAGAAGTTTATGTAGTCTGTGATGGATGCAGTCAGTCAGTCAATCTGTCAGTGTTCTCCCCATGTGGACTGCACAGCACTCCCCAGTCTCCAAAATCACATGTTGGAACCAAAATCACCTTCCTGTTTTCCACAGGCCATTATTCACTATCTTGTATGGCAGATCCAGTTTCTTTGTAGATATTAAAATATTCACCAAGCTGCCATTAATTCTTCGATTGTCTGGCTTGACAAAGGCCTTTTAACTGTGGTTAATTTCCCTTCAAAGGAGTGGGAGAGTCTTAATGAGTTATGACCCTGAATATTGCTCTTTTCCTAAGTCTTTCAAGATGAAAAGCACCCTCTGCTCCCATGTTAAACACCCAGCACACCTGACCCTTTAAAGTGCAGAACATTGGGTTTTAATATTAAATTGAATTGATCTCATAGATGACTGGGTTTTGAAGATATTCAGATGTAAAAACCATATTCATTTGATGATCATAGAAGTGTTTTGAAACACCACCGTTATAATTTTTAACTACAATAAATTTAGCCTACACTTCGCTCCCTTTCTTTGCATATATTACTGGTTTTGGTCAGAGCTTCTGGTTTCCCATTTGTGGAAGTCACAAGGAAATTTTATTTTTGGCCATCAATGAAATTCACAAGCAAAGACTACTGTATCTGCAAACATGTGCAGGGACCTGAAAGATGAAGTGATGAGATGAGCTTTGTTGGGGGATATGAGCATATTGACCAGATGCCAAGCCACCTGCTACTAGACGATCAAGAAAACATGATGGCGCACACTGCAACTGAAACAAACAGGAGGAAAAAGATTTCCCAGTCTGGTCTTGTTTAGATCAACAAAAGGCCACAACAGATTCAATCAAAAAAATCAAACCATTTTAGAATTTATTTTTTTTACCAACTTGCATTTCATTTTAGGAGTTGGAGCACTGCACCTGTTAATTAAGACTATGCCAATCTCTGTTAGGTAGCGGGGAGCCTTCATTAAGCAGGATTAGCAAGTGACTCAGGTGTCAGTAACATAAATGATGAAAGAGTTCTCCCACCTCCCTATATGTTGCTTTCTTTAATTGCAACCATCAATATACCTGACTATGATCCCATTGACACCTGGTATTAAAGGAACACTTACCTTTCTGGAAATTTTATGCTTTTTTTTTGTTTAGGTAAATGCTATTAACCCATTTGTGCTCAAATTTTTCTCAATGTTTTTATGCATATAATCATGTTAACTGAGTCCCATATGAACATGTTCTAAAGTTATTTCCTCCATTTTGTGCTCTCTGTTCTAGAAAATCTTATTTGAATGTTTGGCAACTATAGTTGCCGGTGGGCACATACCTTGCATCTACCCCTCTAATGGTGAAAAGTGAATTAGAGCACAAAAAACAACATGTAATTCAGCTGTCTTTATTGAGAAAGACTTTTATTATTTAAAAGTGAGAATAATTTAATTCATGAATTTTGTCATCAAAAAACTTGGAAATGCCAAAATTCGAATTAAAATCCCCTGATTCACACAAACTAAAATACACTCGCTATAGCCGGGTTTTGGTTGATAAGAAAAAAAATGCTGATTCGCAAAACAGGGGATGGAAACAGTTATGTTCAAATTAAGTCTGACGTAGCGCACTTTCACCCCAACTGCTTCTGGTGTTTCCGGTTCACTCACAAGGCAAAAACATTGCGGAAAACAACAACACAAGACTTGTGTGGATGGAGGACAAAATAAGAACATTTCTAGCCTTAATAAGGCAGTAATGCATTTACAAGCTGGTTGCCAACCGCCAGAAAACGTAGAAGAAGAAAAATGTGAGACTTGTTTTGTTTTCGGTTCTGCGGAAAACTCGTGCGAGTTCGTAGTTTTCACCAAAGTCCATACATTTAATGGAAACACACAGGATTCGTATTTCTTTTAATGCGCATTTCCCATTGATTCGAATCACTTTTGGATGGAAACATAGCTACTCAGGTTCTTGTCCATCATCAATGATGGGTAGTTGCATGTCACCATCAGACACAAAGCAGTCTCCTTTGAGCAGCCTAGATGGTAGGTGTTTGGGATCACAGGTCACATCATCATCATCATCATCATCATCATCATCATGATCAGAAAAATCACTGTCACAGTCTGTTTCGCGGGCATTATTCTCAGACTCTGGCACAACTGAAATGCTTGTGATTTTTGCAGAGGGATCATCTGCATCGAGGATGTCCAAAACCTCTGCCAAAGTATACCTCTCTACTCCTCCTGGTTTATCTCTGTGGAAAACACTAAAGAGTTTGCTCCCATGGCCACTGGGGGCCACCATTTTGTGAAATTAACGCAATTTCAAATGGATATTTTTTACCAAACAATTCCAATTCTATATCCCTGTTCATGTACAATAGTGTTAAAGATGTTCTCCCTGTATTCGACATCATTCAGTCCTTCTAATCTACCACATAGTGCAACACAGTCAGCGCTAACATTGGCAGCGCTAATAGCTAGCTAGTTAGTTAGCTAGGTAGTTAGCTAGCGCTAGCTACCAAACACTATTAATGTTGGTTACCAAATGTTAAAGCTAACACTATCAAAACTGAATTGTTACCAAATATTAGCCCTTTGTAATGTTGGTAATGTTAGCTAACATTATTATCTACTGACAAGGTATGTGCCCACCGGCAACAATAGTTGCCGCTTGGACAAATGATTGCAATCAGAAAAAACTATACATCTNTAATGATTATTTATGTTTTTATTTTGTATTGTGATTTTAATGCATTTTCTTGTTCTGTAAAGCACCTTGAATTACTTTGTGTACGAATTGTGCTCTACAAATAAACTTGCCTTGCCTTGCCTATATATAGTGTATATATATATATATATATATATATATATGTCAACAAAAAAAATATTATTATAATATGAAAATCACCTTTACTTGGGGGGGTTTGTCGTCGCCATGCCCTCAGTAAGATGGGTCAGGAACTCAACAACGCCATGTGACAGGAAGTATGTGGAAACTTAATTTTTTTTCTTAATATGAGTTTCTAAAGGTGTCTACTCACATATCATTGATATATAAAACATGTATAGTATTTAGAAATGTATTTTTAAGTGGCATACACTTTGGCAACTATTGTTGCCGGTGGGCTTAAATGGGTTAATAAGCTGATGGCACACTAAAATGTAAGTGAATTCCACCAGAAATCTCATAATTATACAATTCTCATATGGTTCTAAGAAAACTCCGACCAATCATTGCATTCGGACCGAATATTATTAATAATCAATTAATTAATAATTAATAATATTAATTTAAAACTTTCTATAGCCTAGGCCTACATGTTAGGACAACAACATAGCTAGGAATAACTAGTAGACCTTTTATGTGTGTGGTAACATTTTCTTGCTTTGCTAGCTTTTCTTAGCTTACTTCCAGCAAGCTAGTTGATATCATATTATATGAAATTATAAAAAATACATTTGATTCAGTTTAAAAGATTGAGTTCGTTCAAGACAGCATTTGTTTGGTAATCCTCGAAAACATTTTTTTTCCTGTTACAATGACCAGTCTCTCATTTTGACAATAACAGGGTGTCTCATTTTAACAGTAGGCTGTTGGCAAGATGGGTTGCGATCAAAGTTCACATTTTAAAAAATTGTTAAAGGAGCATTGAATTGATTCGTAGTTGTTTTGATACACAATTACATTCCATTAAAAAGATATTAGAATGAAACTGTAAGTATTTGTTTTTTTAAGCTTAACAATTTTTACATCAGAATGCTATATCATTTCATTTACAGTTGTGATTCTGGAATCAAATGTCAGCGTCTGTGACTTATATGATGTCATGACTTGTTTTTCCTTATCAGATGTCTTTTCAGCAATACATAAGCATTGCTTTTGGGTTATTTTGTGTATTCATTGAAATGACATTCATTGCAAAGCTTAACTGTCGCAATTTGCTAGGTGTCCCAATTGACTAATACTCATCCTACATCTGCACTGCCCCACAATGCATTAATACAGACAGATACAAAGAGGCAGCCAGTCTATTGCATCTAACAAGTCTGAAGCGAGTGAATGAGTGACTAAGTGAGTGCTAAAGTTACACAGTTGATCGGAGAGACTATTGACATGAGTGTTGGCGTTTTCCCATTGGCCATCGTTCTTTCAGAATGAATAGGCGCTGACAAGCTGCCAGTCCAGTATCATATTTTCTGTAACCAGTGTGGTGGTATTATAGCATGGTGGAATTAGCAACCTTAAAAGCTAACTAGTGTGCCGCTTTACATGAGTAAGAGGTAACAACTTAATGCTTCATGAAGACACTCTTGTTGCAGAGTAGGAAAACAAATTGTTAGTTAGTCTGAGTGTGTTTGGCCTGTTAAAGTAGCTCATATGTCATTTATGTCGGAGCTTGAGAGCGGTGGAAGCGAACGGTTTTCTT
>NC_065510.1:46685999-46688292 GCF_006386435.1 Epinephelus moara
TAAATAAAATTGATTGATTGATTGATTGATTTAAACTTTTTTTTCTTTTTAAAGTCTGTCGTCATCTAATGGTGTTAGGAAGACGCTGTTCAGAAGATGGTGTTAGGGGTGGCTGTGGCTCAGGTGGTAGAGCAGGTCGTCTGCTAATCAGAAGATCTGCAGTTTGATCCCTAGCTCCACCAGTCTGTGTGTCAAAGTATCCTTGGCCAAGATACTGAACCCCAAGTTGCTCTCTATGGCTGTGTCAACCTGAGTAGCAGGTGACACCTTGTATGGTAGCCTTGGCCACCAATGTGTGAATGGGTGAATGTGACTCTGTAGTGTAAAAGTACTTTAAGTGGTTTGAAGACCAGAGGGACACTATTCAAATGCAAGTTCATCCTCTTACGAAGGCCAGTCTCTCATATTATTTTATTTAGGCCTATTAGTAAATTATTTTGAGGCAATTCCTATTTGCACTCTGTGGTGTTAGAAAGGGCAGCCTATTGATGTTTCTTTTCCCTTTTTTTTCTTTCGATGCAGTCATTGCCTACTGCTAGTGTCATCTTAATTTCCCTTTTGAACCTTGTTCTCACCACAATGTTTTTCTGTAAAGTGATTTTTGGGCTGGTTTCCCCCAACTTTGGTGTCGACTGCATGGTAATTCTTTATGAAGGTAGTAATGAGCAAGAAAAGAGCTGCACACTTAACATCAGTCCAAAATCTTCTTAATTCTGGTGCGGTAGTCAGAGATGAAAGTCAAAAAGTGGAAAAGGACTCGCACACAGAAAACAAATGTAGGCTAAGAGTCTTAATGAAAGATCATTTTACTGGGGATCTTCACAAGCAGCAAACAAGCAGCAAACGTTTCACTCCTCAAGGGACTATCGTCAGTGCATATGATAAGAAGTCCTCGTGGCATGGTTCTTATAGTGTAGTCTTCTCAATCAAGCTTGATTGGGTACACCTGGAGCCTCTCACACAGGGCAGGTAATCAATTAGGGGTACCAGCACTGTGTCACACATCACACCATTACAATATACATATATACAAACAGCCTTGGACAAGGAGCTCAAAGGTAAGTAAGTACATCAACAGATATACATCTATACTCTAGCTTGGGGACTATTCGGGTCAGACTAGTGCACACAGACAAACCTACAAAAAGCAAGACATTTCTAATTCTTCATTTAGCCCATTGGGTTGTAGGGTTTTTAAATAGTAAATGTATTTGCATTCACATTGTAGAAGCATTTGGTCCACATTGCCACCATGACGTTTGGGAATTATCATGTCAGTGCCACAGAATATAAGATCAGAGAGAGAATGATTTCCATTAGCAAAATGCCTGGCCACAGCTGATTTAGGATCAGCGTGGGGAATGGAGCTTTTGTGCTCATTGATTCTTGGTCTCAGTTGTCTCCTAGTTTTACCAATATATTGGATGCCACATTTGGTGCATACAAGAAGGTAGACAAGATTTGTAGAGTTGCAAGTTATCAGTTTGTTTCTTTTGTATTCCTTTTTGGTAATGAAACTGATAAATGTGTTAACCTTTTTGACATTCTACAATGTGAATGCAAATACATTTACTATTTAAAAACCCTATAACCCAATGGGCTAAATGAAGAATTAGAAATGTCTTGCTTTTTGTAGGTTTGTCTGTGTGCACTAGTCTGACCCGAATAGTTCCCAAGCTAGAGTATAGATGTATATCTGTTGATGTACTTACTTACCTTTGAGCTCCTTGTCCAAGGCTGTTTGTATATATGTATATTGTAATGGTGTGATGTGTGACACAGTGCTGGTACCCCTAATTGATGACCTGCCCTGTGTGAGAGGCTCCAGGTGTGCCCAATCAAGCTTGATTGAGAAGACTACACTATAAGAACCATGCCACGAGGACCTCTTTTGCTGCTTGTTTGCTGCTTGTGAAGATCCCCAGTAAAATGATCTTTCATCAAGACTCTTAGTCTACAATTCTTTATGAAAGAACATCAAAGACAGATCTTGTCTATGTCCTTATTAGGATACAGTTTTGTGCTGATATTTGTGCATATGTAAGGTTTACTGTTGCATTGTAAACTGGCAATCATGTGACACTTGGGGCTCTAGTTTCCCAGCGCAGCGCAGGGTGGCGAACCCCGCGCAGAGCTAGTTTCGAGCAGCGCAACCCGAGGCACGCTCAGTTTGGTAGTTTGGCAGACCGAGGTGCGCTGAGATGGGTGTGGCGGCGCAGCAGGGGGAGGTGTCGACAGATCCAGCTTGGCGCAGTGACAGTTTCGTGACAAAAGGCTTCGCCGAAGGTGCGCT
>NC_065510.1:46688766-46696498 GCF_006386435.1 Epinephelus moara
TCTCCTCCCTTTTTCCGACTTGCGCCGGTAGGAGGGACGGAGGTGGGATAGAGGAGTAGCTGCGCCAGGGCGCACGGTGTGCCAAACTTACAAAATCCGCCTGGCCACACCCAGTTGGCGAAGCGCAGGTGCGCTGCACCTCCGCCGCGCCCAGTCTGCGAAACTAGAGCCCAATAACTTTGAGTTGGACGATTATGAAATGAGGTACATGAATAGTAAAAATAAAGGTGGAGCTGGTCTGGCCATGTATGTGGACAAAAATTTGAAATACAAGGTGTTGGACAGCATGATGACTGTGGTTGATAACATACTTGAAAGCATTACAGTTGAAATCTGGAAGGAAAAAAATAAAAATGTAATAATAAGTTGCATATATAGATCACCAGGTTCCAGCATTGATGTGTTTAATGAATGGATGAGTGAGACATTTTCTAAAAGGACCCATAAAACTATTTTCATGTGTGGAGATCTTAATATTGACCTGTTAAATCCGAACGGACACAGAATGACAGATGGATTTATTAACACAATGTACAGCTTGTGCCTATATCCAAAAATTACAAGACCCAGCAGGATCACATCACATTGTGCCACTCTTATTGATAATATATTCACTAATGTCCTAGACAACAATACAGTAAGCGGACTACTAATAAATGATATAAGTGACCACCTACCAATCTTTACAGTATACAACAAGCACTATAAGAACAATACTAAAACAAACAAGAAACAACATTACAGTAGGATAAGATCAGAAGAAACAATATTAGGGTGACCATATTTAACCAACTTAAAACGATACAATGTAAGTCCTGTAACCTTTAAGTAAATGTTACTCTTTTACACCATTCAATACAAACATCATAGTAAGAATTCAAATTGTAAACATAAACACTGTTAGCTTACTGAATCAATTGTAGTGCATTATAAACAAAAACGAAACTTCTCAAATAGTGCATAACTAGCATTCAAAGTGAAGCATGTGCTAATGTGTCAATAGCCTTGTGCAAGCTAGCTAACTCATACACAGTGATGTAATGCAAACGAACTATTGTTATGCAAATTAGCGTTTCACACCACAAACCGTTCGGGTGGTTACATCAAAAGAAAAGGTTAGTACAGAACAAAAGAAAGCTATTTACCGTGTGCGCCCTTGACCAGTTGTAGAATGACTGTAAACTTCTCTCCTGCTCTGTTCTCTCTCGCTCGTGTCCCTCTACTCTACTTCCTTGTTTTGTGCGCTCTGAACTGTATCCGCCTAGCGGACAACAACATCCGGTTTAGGGGAGGGGATTACTAATAAACAGAAATAAACTCAAAATATATTTATGGCGTCATTTACAATATGTATGGATAGAAAATTCAGTTATATTACAAAATAATATCTCTCAAAGACAGAAATTCAGATAGGCCCCAATAGGGGACACATACACACACTAGAGTGTGGCGATCCAAGCCCGACGGTACCGGACAGGTCGGGCCGGGTTTGGTCAAAAATGTAGCTATAAATTGTATTCGGGCTCGGGTCGGATTTGGTCAGCTTTCATGAAAATGTAGTGTAAAAATAAATAAAATCCTATTGTCTGTCCTGTTTATTGCTTGGGCACTGTTATTTACATGACAACACCTGAACATAACACACACAGACACACATTGGCTGTTTGTTTCTACCTCTCCCCTCGTTGGAAGTCTCGGACCTCCAGCCGCCCGCCTCCGCCTTGATTAAATGCTGAAAATAAAATAAAAGAGGGAGACAGGTTTTTCCTATTTTATCTTATTTTGTTTTATTTCTCCCTCTCCTCTCGCTAGAAGCGTTGAACCTCCCGCCTCCCGCTCCCGTCTCAAACACGGAGGTCTCCCTCTCCGCTGAGCATGCCCAGCCTGTTAAATAGCCTGTAACCGTAACAACTGTGTGACACAAACTCAGTGCTTTGGTCATTAAATAATGTCGGGCTTGGTTCGGGTTCGGACAGAAATATGCGGGCCATGCCGCACTCTAACACACACACACAAACACACGGAAAACCGGACATTATCATCAGTTTATAAAAACTCCCCGGACGCCCCAGACGCACCGGACGGGACGTGAAAAGTGGACATGTCCGGTCAAAAAAGGACGTTTGGTCAGCCTAAACAATATATGCTTTTAAAAACAACTTACTGGCACAGAATTGGGACTCAGTATATCAAAGTAATGACACTGACAGTGCATATGAGGAATTCCTCCGAATATTCACATCTTTATACAACAAAAACTGTCCAATAAAACAACACAGCAGAAAATGGAAATATACAGAATGCCCATGGATAACTTGGGTTAACTGCTTTCTAATACTCAGTAAAATAACTTGAACAAGGTAGTGATGGCAAAAAAATTAATTAACAAATCTTTCTGAACAACTCTTTAAGTGTTGGTACACTGGGTCAGCCTGTTGAACGTCACAGTACTCACGAATCCTCGACTTTTACGAGTCGTGGTAATTGTAAGTTACATATAATAATAGATAATAGATAATTTATTAGGCTAAGAACCAAAAAAGAAGAAAATAAATATAAAAAATACAAAAAAAAGTTGACTAAAATAATAAGAACTAGTTAAAAAGAGTATTGAGACATTATTAGCAAATAACAAAACCAATTTTAAAGAAATATACTGAACAGCATTAAAAAAAATGGGTCCTGACAAAATAACTACCCAATGTACTTTGTTGATAACGGAAAAGAAGAATATAATATGGAGGTTGTGGCTAACAGTTTTAATAAATTCTTTGTAAGTGTCGGACCTGAACTCGCAGAGACAATTCCTGATCATGGGCATTCTGATATTGATGTTGAAAAACAGATAAAAAGAAATCCTTCCTCAATGTTCCTCACTGCTGTGGATGAAAGAGAAATTGAAGATATTGTGAAAAAATGTAAGAATAAAAGGTCTGCAGACTATAATGATATTGATATGACGATGATCAAGAAGGTCATTGGAGGGATTTCAAAACCATTCACACATATCTGTAACTTATCATTTCAAGCCGGTACATTTACAAACAAAATGAAAATAGCCAAAGTCATACCCCTGTACAAATCTAGCAGCAGTCACCACTTCATAAACTATAGACCTGTTTCGCTACTCCCTCAACTTTCCAAAATACTCACAAAACTCTTCAATAATCTTCTGGAAAAATTCATAGACAAGCATAACTTACTCAGTGACAGTCAATATGGATTCAGGGCAAATAGATCTACATCACTACCATTAATTGATTCAGTAGAGGACATCACAAACTCCATAGACAATAAAAAGTATACAGTTGGGTTATTCATAGATCTAAAAAAAAAAGCATTTGACACCGTAAACCATGGCATATTAATCAAAAAGTTGGAAAGGTACGGCATCAGGGGGGTTGTGTTAAACTGGCTGAAAAGTTATTTGTCTAGCAGGCAGCAGTTTTGTGAAGGTGGGTGATTGTTGCTCCTCATGTTTAGACATTACCTGTGGTGTCCCCCAGGGGTCAGTTTTGGGCCCTAAATTGTTTATTCTATATATTAATGATTTATGCAGTGTGTCTGAAACACTTAAACTCGTTTTATTTGCTGATGACACAAACATTTTTTGTTCCGGAGATGATGTTTGTCAGTTACAAAAACATATTACTTCAGAAATGTGCAAATTAAAAATATGGTTTGATAAAAACAAGCTATCATTAAACTTTACCAAAACAAAATGCATGTTATTTGGGAACTTTCCAAATATCTCCAAAATATCAAGAAGCATTGCAGTATTAAACAAAGCAAAACAGGTTTTAGATCACAAATCACTCCACATTCTGTACTGTTCACTGGTTTTATCGTATATAAGTTACTGTGTAGAGGTCTGGGGCAGCACTTACAAAACTACACTACAGTCACTAATCATTCTTCAAAAAAGAGCAATACGCATCATTCACAAAGCTGGATATCAGGATCATACAAACCCATTATTCTTACAGGCACATATATTAGAACTGGAAGACCTGATCAATTATCAAACAGCACAAATCATGTTTAGGGCAAAAAATCATTTACTAGCAGCAAATATTCAAAACATGTTTACACAAAAAGAGGGAATTTATAATTTAAGAGGGCTATTCAATTTTAAAACTCCAAGTTTTCGTACGACCAGGAAAAGTTTTTGTATTTCTGATTGGGGAGTGAAGTTATGGAATAGTCTGGATGGGGAACTCAAGAAATGTCCAAACATGAAGCAATTTAAAAAAAGATATAAAGAAATGATTTTCAAAAGGTACAGTCATGACAGTCCTTAGCAGTATATTAGTATATTGTTTGCCTTATTTATTTATGGTGCTAGTCATTTTCCTAGATTACCTCACATTTGTTTTGTAAAATAGTATTTTGGTATATGTTGACTGTGAATTTATGTTTTTGAAAAAATTTGTAAGATTTTGTTAATTGAAATGAAAAGTTTATGTTGTTAATTATTGTAATGGGAACCTAGTTAATTAACAAAAAAAGGGATTTATGGATAGGGGGTGGGATTAAATAAGTATGTACTTCTTCCCACTCCTTTTCGGAAATGTAAATTGAATTGCAAAATTGTGTTGAGAATCTTTTGTGTGCTTTGACATTTGTTTACATGTTCGAAATAAATAATGATCTAATATATCTAATGTGATGAGTGTGGCGGATTACTTTCTACGGGAAGTAAATAGGAAAGTAATGCATTACTTTTTAAAAAAGTAGCAAGTAATTACATTACATTTTTCAGTGACAACCCCAACACTGTTCCTAAGCGATGTGTGTCCATGCATTGTTTAATTGTTCAAGTCTTGGAACCCCATTCTAATGATGGGTGGTCTAATTCTTTTCACAGTTCCAATTCTTTTGAATTGATACATGTAAATGTAACACGTTCTCACTCCAACCTCATCACACATCAATGTTTGGACATGGACTTTCCACGTCGAGATATGACATGCAAGGTACCCTGGGTGCGTTGGTTGTTGACGTTCTGGGACACTGTGTGAAGCATGTGGTTGGGTTTAGGAAAAAAGAACAAAGTTTGGCTTTACAATCATACAGGAAGTGAATATCAGCCTCTTGGGTGAAAGTCAGTGGTTGCTGGACCTATCCACCAGCCCTCCTGCCAGCTCTACTCGGACTTACATTGCCTTTACTTTCATTGTTGTCCCACCACGTTTCCTCCTGACAGTGCTGGTTGCTGTTAAACAATAACGGCGACGGGCCGCTTATCATGCTGACATGAAAGGACTGCTTCTTTTGTGTCTGACGCCGGAAGTCACTGACCATGCACCAATTTTCAACAACTTGAAAGTGAGACTCAACCTTTCAAACCTTTTGAGTGTTGATACATTTTGCAAAATATGGTGTCAGTTTCTGTGACACTATGTTAGTGCATGCACATTTGAAAGCTAATGCTGCCCGCCCCACAAAACGTCTCTTCAGTATAGTACCGGTCGTGTATAAGTTTCCATCCACAAAGAAACTATTCATGTTAATGCATTCTAGCAGCTGTAACAAAATTAAGGTGTTACTTAATTTTAAGATTTTGATTCCCAGCCACACCAACACAATGAGAAGCACCAGATGTATGTTTAAAATAAATATATTTATTTCTAGAAAGACACTTTAAAATGCAGTTGCTATTAACTGAATTAATCTTAAAACAATCAGTCCAATAAAACACTGTCCAAGTCCCAGTTAAGGCAGTCACTCGATATAAAGTTGGGATACCAGACAGTCCAGTCCAGCTGTTGCTGTGACGTTCCGGGTTTTCCTTGGCGCCCTGATTGTCAGCCGGGAGGGGGGCCCACTCCAGCAGGGCTCCCTACACTTTGCAGTCTGATACGTGGATCCAGTGCCACAACCTCTGCGCCGCCGTCTGCCGTTGTCAGAGGAAAACAATAAAATCAGTGCCCAGCCTGTCCCCCTGCCTGCAAATTCAAAGCCAATCTGGCCTCTAAGTTAGCCACTTCCCTTTAAATGATAATGTGAATGCCCATCAATCCAATCATGCTGCCACCGCTACTGCTCTGCCGTCACCCAGACACGATGCCCTCAACACACAGGAAAAATAGGACTCAGCACACACTCTGCCAATACAGAGGGGCTCACACACACCAAGTGAGTAGAATGATTACTTTCCTTTGATTGAAGAATTGTGAGCGTTGAGTCTGGAGATCCGCACCACCAAGCCAGGGAGTCAGCGCTGTGAGGGGAAGCGTGAGTCCGGTCGCGATCCGGGGAGACAGCAACCTGTCCACAGTCCAGCGTGCCGTCGGAATCTGGCATTTTCCTTATAGGGAGTGGAAGGAACAACCGGTGATTGCAATCACTGATGTGATGAGGCACAGTTGTGTCCGTCTGCAGCAACATGTGCCTTTGTTTACAGTTTATGATCGCAGGTAAAACAGTCCAACACTTCCACAGCACACAATAATAATCACACCATAATGTCCATCGCTTTCGTAGCGCACAGCAATAACAAACATCAAACCATTTAGCACTGCAGACATCACAGTAACCTCCACAGGCTTGTGCTCCATTCATGCAGTGTCAGAAAAATCAGAAAAAAAAGTTCCCAATAATATTTCATTGCTCGCCTGATCTGTTTCCTTCACTCTACATCATAATTGTGTTGTTTAAACACTGAGCAATAAAATACAAGATAGCTTCTTTTTAGCATCCATGTTGTTTCAACATTATAACTTTAAAGAGGACATGAAACAACGGAACAGACACCAGCATAGGAGATGTGTGCATTATTAAGACATACTGACGAAATAAAAAGTCGGAAAAGTCAGCCTATTTTAGAGAAAATCCACTTTTTAAATGCATTTAGGATACGTTTTGAGCCATGCTCAGCGCCATCTTTATTTTACGTCACTTCCTACGTCATCGGAGTGGTTGGTTGGTTTCACGACAGTGTCTGTAGGCGGAAGAAGAAGAAGAAGGAGAAGCAGTAGTTTAGGAAATTTACTGAGTGAAAAGATGTCGAAGGACGAAGCCGAAAGATATACTGATCTATCATCAAACCCAATGGCCTATGCTTTTGAGCCAGTGACGAGGAGGAGGGTGGAAAGTCACAATTTTGCGGAGGAGGAGGCAGCTGCAGCTGCTCCGGACGAGGATGGCAGCCAGGAGAGGGTTGGCAACACTGCATGGTGCATGTGCCAAAATTACTGTTCGAAACTAAAAATGAACCACAACCCATATAAACATCCGGGCCTGAGAGTTTTCACCTAAAACTCATGTTATCCCACACCATACAGTCAGCGGTCATCACAGCTGATGCAAACTGCTAAAGAAATACTACTTACCGTGACTTCACGTTTTCCAAAGCAGTCAGTCAGGAATCCAAACGTAATAAAATCCCCATACATTAACTCCAATCCCGTTATCTTCCTCACCGTCATCCTGTTTATTCCTCTTGCCATGCATGCACTAAAGTTTTTTTTAGCTAGCTTTTCCTTCACATGGCTCAGCTGCCGAAAAGCCGTCACACGCGTCTAGTGGCAAATTAAAAAATAAATGTACATATACATATATATGTTGGAGCCATCACGACACAACGTAAGGCACAATAATTTACTTTTTCAACCTTAAGTGTTGACCCTCTGTCCAGCAACCCGCTTGAGGCCTCACTTGATGTTGTGTTTACCACCGGACCGGAATTGGCTCACAACAAAATTAGCATTTTTGATTGGCCGATGTTAGC
>NC_065510.1:46697269-46698529 GCF_006386435.1 Epinephelus moara
GGATAATATGGCACTATGAGCTCACTAAGATATGATGGAGCTTGACCATTTAGAGCTTTATAAGTTAACAGTAGAATTTTAAATTCAGTTCTGGATTTTACAGGGAGCCAGTGCAGAGAAGCTAAAAGTTGAGTTGTGAGGGAAGCATCAGTGATGAGGATCAAAGTGTCACCCCTGAGGAAGAGAGTCAGCGTCCATGGCTCCTCCCTAGCTCTGCTGCCTTTCAGCACCTGCAGAAGATAGTGCTCGACAAGCAGCTCCTGAAGAAACTGGAAAAAACCACCCTGGGCATTCACACGGGACAGCTGGAAAGTATTCACTCTTTGTACACAAAGTACGCAACAAAGGGGAAGACATTTCTGAGGGAGAGTTTGGAGGCACGTCTGCTTGTTGCTGCACTGGATCACAACAGTAATGTGAACAGGGAGACAGCTACAACAAAGGAAGGTGAGGAGCAACATAAACACCAGTACTCAAAGGCCGCTCAACAGTATGTGGTGACCTCACTGAAAGTGGACAAGAATTATTCATTCAGGAAGAACATTGTGGCAGGAGTGATCATTAGGTGTAAGTCCACATCCATCCGCGCAACATTACAGGAGCTGAAAACTGAGACTCTTATCACTCTGGCCCAGCACAAAGGTGTGGAAAAACCAGAGAAGGCACTGTCTGTTGCCAAGCACCTGAGCAGATTTACATCCTCACAGCACCATAACACAGCTCACTGAGGAAGAGCAGAAAGTACAACAATAAATAATAAGTTCCTTAACAAGTTCTACTGACTAACTGATTGATCAATGATTGTTCCGTTATTGTTATGTGTTATGTTATGTTTACAGTTCAAATCATGTATGTACATATCATATTACTGGAATAAATCTTTCCTGCAAATAATTATTTGTTTGATGATAAACTTTTAAACGTGTATTAGAGCAACATAAATAGCATTTAAATGCACATCAATCACTTCATTAAATTTAAACAGTAAATCATATTTAATTGCAAACACTGAACAAAAAATTTAAAATTCATCATACATGTCTGCATATTCAAATCCATAGTACTTCGGGGAGGGGAAAACTGCCCTGATGGAGCCGACCACACAGGCTGGAATCGGGACCCGGTTCTTCCTTCCCAAATGGCCCCTGGCCCAGAGGGTAAACTGCCTGTAGGCAGTCAACCTAAAGAGACTGATGGAAAAGAAATGTATTGGTTAGATTTAGTAAACAATATTTGAACATAGGTGATGTACATTCTGAT
>NC_065510.1:46698631-46707350 GCF_006386435.1 Epinephelus moara
GGCATGTCTGGACAAAGGCAAGAAGGCCTGCTACCAATAGGTTTGGGCTCAGGTAGGAAGGGCTAAGAGAAAGAGGGTGGAGATTCTCCACCAGCATAAAAAGGAGAGCTCGGAAAGTGAAAAGTCAGTCCGGCTCCGGGGCTTGACTCGATGAGTTGTATGTGTTGAAGCTTGTGAACACATTAAACTCGATTACATCGGACTCTGCCTGTCTCCAGTGTTTCTTTGAATATTACTTAGTTAAATCCAAGGTATCAGATCGACATCAGAGGACAATTGAGAAGCTACGTGGAGGACAAGGTCGAGAGCCTACAGGCCCAATTCCAGGCGCAGATTTTTACGACTACAATAGATGGAATGATGGTATAATGTATAAGATTAGATTAGATTAGATATAACTTTATTAATCCCTTGGGAAGACTCCCTCAGGGAAATTAAGAAAGATGATATAAGATGTATGTTTGATATTTTTAAGTATGGCTGTTGTATTACTGCTTTTTCTATATACTTTATTGAATTGTTAATTGTTTTTGGATGTTTATCACCCTGGGCAGTTTGGATGGATAACCGCACCTGCCATCATAGAGCTTATCAGCCAATTGGTGTGCATGATGTATAAATATAGGTATGTTTTCCATTTTTGAACATTGTGACCTGACGAAGATCCAAGTAGGAAAAAATGTTGTCATTATTATACTTTTGTGGTTTGGAGTAAGTGTGCAGAAGTTACCTTTTTTCATAGTGTTAGTACAACCACATGTTTCCATACATTTCCTCTCCAGAACTATCTGCTATTCATGCAGTCTCATAAACAAGTTGTTTGTTGTCAGAAAAGATATAACAGGGCGTCTTTTTTCTTTTATATGTGTCCACTTGTTAGAGTGTGAGAGTGGAAATCCATTTGGTAATTTATGTTAACTTGAGCCTTACTTCATATCCACTTCTATGTATTATTCTATATCACCTACAAAGTACAAAATATTGAATCATTCCTTTCAGATTCCAGAATATACGTCAACTGTGTATTGCTATTCTCACTCAAAAGTTATTGAGGATGAACCCGTCTGAATGTCTGTCTGCGTCACGGTGTTTTGACAGCGGTTTCCCTAATGTTGGTTTCATAACGTGCTGCACAACACGATGTAAACAAACTACACATAGAAAGCATTCATGTGGCATTATATTGTTTTATTACATGGCTCTATTAAATGCTGTATTCTGATTGGTCAGTCGTTGCATTCAGCAGTCTGATATTACTGTGTAATGACCGTTGCTAGTAGCAACGGTCATTACACAGTTGCTATGTAGCCCAGCATTGCTAGGGACGCTGCCCTGCAACACTGCAGCTGTCAAACAACTTCAGAAGGCAAAACAAACAGAAATGGCTGATTTTAACATTTCTTTTAACTTATTTGGAGAGTAGCTACAAGGATTTTGAGGAATGGGATACCACTGAAGAAAAAGAAATGGAGAAGGAAAGAAAAAAATCAAGCGAAAAACAGCACAAGGAACTGACACCTGAAGACCTACTGTACTATACTGTGCTGTAGCTACTACTACTATACTGACGGACTTTCTCTGTCAAAAACAAAAGAACACGGATTTGAATACACACTCGGCAGCCATGCTTAATGACATTTTACGCAAGTTTTATGCTTCGGTTCAGTCCACTAAGCCTGGGTGAGTACAGAATTTTCACCAAAAGTTGTCGAATCCGGTCGGTTTTAATGCACTTCGCGGAGGCAGACAACATTATTTATTTAACTGATAATTAGCCGTGTAATAAGTGGGATAATGTATAATGAGCCAGGGGAATAAAACTATTTTTCTATTCCCCTGTCGGGAGTTATTTTCCCAGTATTCACCGGCTCATTATAAATTGTCCCTTACATGTCAGGCCTCTCAGACATGTTCCGCATCTAACTGGCTCGTTCACCAGTAGCAATATGTAACATAGTCAGCTATGTGAACCGGCGAACTAACGTTAGGTACCAGCATTGATAGCTAATAGCTGTTAGCGTCAACTAGCTAACGCTATGGGTTAGCTAGCAATTAGTACTGGAGAAACGACATAAACAAAGATGTTTTGGTCAGACAACAACTGTATGTAAACAAACAGCACGTGGAAACATTGTTCGCCTTGTATGTTATCATATTCCTGGCCAACACCGTAGAGCATGCATTTGTTTTCTTTACTGCATACTAGGGTTGGGAACGATTAACCGATACGACCGGATATCCGGTTTGACAAGCGAGAGATATGGCTACGTCGGTAGCAGCCTCCTCAATCGATACGAATCAGCCATGAATCCTTAGATGAATTGATTGTAGATTCATGGATTGGGAACTGCCCATTGGTTCGACATCCCATTGGTTCGACATCCCATTGTTCCGACCATATTAAACTCATTGTTCCGAAGTCCGTTTCGAAATCATCATGATGCCCTGTGGTTAAGGTCTGGTTAAGTTTAGGCACAAAAACCACTTGGTTAGGGTCAGGAAAAGATCATGGTGTGGGTTAAAATGAAAAAGAAAGTGACAAACACATAAGCCGTGAGCCTGCTCCGCCTCAAGCCGGTCGCGGCGCACCATACGCCCGCCGCGAGCCGTTCAGCACCGTGGACAGTCGGACTAATGGGATGTCGAACCAATGGGCTGTCGAACCAATGACATGGACCCCATGGATTCGGGTCTCTAAAACAACGCAAGACCCGGCGGCATGCTCCATAGCAGTCGGCTTTACTGACAACAATAATGGATGTAAACACAAGCGCCAGCTTGACCGGTGGAGATGAGGAACAGAAGCTAATGGTGGTTGGATAAACCAGGAAGCAGCCAAGCCGCAGCAGAAACTAAAGGTGAATCCTGCTGGTTGTGGGTTGAACGTGGGGTCACAGACACAGACTGAAATATGTATTCCTGTCAAATACGGCGGCCCATGATAACGGCTTACCGACCGGCGATCGAGTGATCGAGAAACCCCGCTACAGGTCCAAGAAGTCTTCGTCGGTGTCATGGCTGCCCAGAAATACCAGGCGAGCCCTGGCAGCACTCAGGTATGTGACATGTCAGAGGAGAAACGAGCTGTTCACATTTCCACAAACCTCAGCGCACTTTAGGGACTGTTCTTTACTTGTCAGAGGAGGAGGGTAGCTGGTTGATTTTTATTTTATTTATTTATTTTATTTTGATCCCCCCCTCTGTTCATCACTTATTCATGCCGTTTTTGAAGTATGAATTGTATTAAAAATATATCGTTTTTGAATCGCATCGTAACACGTGAAGTGACAAAAATCGGTGCCTGGAATTGGGCCTGGCGGCTCCCGATCCTGTCCTCCTTGTTTCTTCTAAGAAGTCTTCTGTTGTCAATTCAGTATCTTAGGTTCAGCTGGCAGGTACTTAAAAATGCACTGGAGATAGGCAGAATCTGATGCAATCGAGTTTATTGTGTTCACAGGCAACAACACAGACAAACTCATGAGCCAGCCTCCGGAGGACGACTGACTTCTGCTTTCGGTGCTCTGGCTTATATGCTGGTGGAGGTCGAAGAGATCTCCACCCATTTCTGTAGTCCTTCCCATTTCGATCCGTTTTTACTGGTAGCAGACTTTGCCTCTGTTCTGGCTCAAACTGGAATCTGCCACCAGTATTTCCGGAATCGCTCTCACTCTATTTTTTAAAAACATGTGATCTCTGGGGACTCTCATGCTACAGTCCCTCGTGCTTCCGTGTAATATGACTCATTACATGTACATCAAGTAATACAATCATTTGAGTGTGTGTGTGTGACCTTTCTTGTGTAATATAACTCTTAAGTGCATTAGGCCGTACAATCAAGTGAGTGTAATATAATTCTTAAGTGCATTAGGCAGTACAATCAAGTGAGTGTTCTATCTTCTTTCACACAGCACGTGGTAACTTGTATGAGTGTCACTGTAAGTTCACAACATCATGTGAGTGTAGGTTGGTGCATTATATCATTACACAGCGCGTGATAGGTTATATGAGTCAATAAGAGTTCACAACTGAGATGTCACTAAGAGTTCACACAGTTACATTGCATATTATGTATAAATGCAGTATTAGTTTTTTGTAGAAGTCTACACACTAACATGGTTATATAACTATTTGTATCTTACCCAACTTATGTGGTCTAACACCTGATGAGGGTTTTGACTTTTACACTACACACGTGTATCTAGATACGTATCGAATCGTCTATCACAGAGAGATTCCCAACCCTACTGCATACGGTTACTGAGTCATTCGCCCGCGGTTACAGCTAGCTTGACTTACCTGCTGTTGACGGGACGCTGCAGCGTCTCAGCTCTGACATCCCTCAGCGAAAGCATCACTACCTCCAACATGTCCACCTCCCAGCACAGGATGCTGAATGAGCGCACCATGGTGATGCAGGGGTGGTCATGGAGAAGATGGTCCAGACCAGCCTCCTGGCAGCAAATGGACTCTGGCACAGTGGGTATCGGCGTACAATAGCCACACTGACACCACATAATGTTGCCGACACGCCCTTGACCCCAAATCACCGGCTCAAACACTTCTTCCTCCCATACCACTGCTCGATTCCCACACCTTATAGGCTCATATGCGTAGGCAATGGGGCTTGTCACAGACTCAACAGGCCTCTCCAGTTCGTCTTCCTCCATTGTCAAAAAGTGTGGCGCTCAACCTGGTTCAGAAATGCTCCACTGTCTTCACTTCACTGCGATCGCTAGCTTGACAACCACTCCGCTGACGTCACGTCCAGCGATGCAACATTTGGCTCCGCCCTTTGTTTTGACAACTGAACTTAAATGACAGGATTTTGAGATTCCTTTCATTTTCAGTGTTTAAACTAAAATTATCTTTTTAGGGTGAGAGACCCTCTTTAAATTATGATAACTATGTTTAGTGTTTCATGTCCTCTTTAACACACTTAAGTCGGATGAATGGCCGTCCGAGGAGCATGTGAATGTACCATTGCCCTTGGCTAGTGGAATCTGGACCCAAATCTGATTTAATCCTCGCTCATTTACACACTGTGTAGATTTTCCAAGAAAGGGAGGACAATCCTTCTGTCAACTCACAAAACAGTACAACAACCAGTTTACCTCTGTCATACCTCTGCAGCTGGCCCCTCGGGAACACCATCCCCCTTTACATCTGTGACTTCTAGCTCCTCTACAGCCTAGGATTGTATCAGTGTCTGTAGCTCGCAGAAAAAAACAAAATGCAGGTGTATTATGCTCTCAGTTTGTGTTCTTCTGACTCCAATGGTTCTTTTTCCCCGAGACAACATGACATCTAGTGGGCCTTTGCTATTTATGGAATATAACTTTTTTTAATCAGGTATTCCAAAAAAAGGGTTAGTATTAATACAAAATAATATTTTAGGGCAGTGGTTCCCAACTGGTCTAGCCAGGAGGTCCAGATTTCTCCTTAGTCATTTGTTCAAAGTCCATACAGTGTAATACATTTGGCGTCATACCTACACCATGTCATTAAGCTAGTTTGCTGTCTCTGTCAAGTAGCTGTTCTTTAGACAGGCACTCTACAGCAGTAAACGGCACTTCAAAATAAAAGCTCTGTGCCGGGAATTCACTTAACGTAAAAATTAAACTTGAGATGGTGAGTCACTTGCGGTCCACTCAGAATGAACCTGCGACCCTCTTTTGCACTGCGACCCACCAGTTGGGACCCACTGTTTTACAGTGTACAGTAAAACATCGAACTTTTCTTAAGCTATGCATATTATATAAATTGTATTTTCTCAATAACAAGTCCACACTTGTGTATGTACGTATGTATGTAGGTAGGGCACGTAAGCCCAACAGATGTTACAGAAATATGATTTCACAGTTTTTTTCCTTCTTCCTGGGCAATCAGAATATGTCCCACTTCAAAAGAACGGTTAATTCCTTCGCGTTCAATTTATGTAGCTGCTAGGCTGTTTGAACTGGGGTCAGATTCAGTGGCATCTCATTAAATTGCCATGGCAGGCAGAGTGAGCAGTAACTTATAATTACCACAACTCGTAAAAGTCGGGGATTCATGAGTACTGTGACGTTCAACAGGCTGACCCAGTGTACCAACACTTGAGTGTGTCAAGAGTTGTTCAGAAAGATCTGCTAATTCATTTTTTGCCATCACTACCTTGTTCAAATTATTTTACTAGAAAGCAGTTAACCCCAACCATCAGTTTTTATTCCATTTTGTTTGCTCGTTATTTTGTTTTGTATGAAGTTGTTTTCTCAATAGTTGTTGCACCTTGTGCATCTGAGAAGTTTTGAGTTTTCGAGCAGCACTAGTATGGTTTCAAGGTTCAGTTGACAGTGAATGGCATTCAGTTGCATATCCAGTGTTCTAGTTTTAACAGGGCATTTGCAATGTTAACGCTGTCAATAGTTGAGCTTATGGTTCCCTTGTGAGACATTCATATAGGTTAAAATGTAGGAAAAAATGTAATGTCCCTTTTGTCGGTGGATTAAGTCCAGTTCACCAGTACAAAAGAAGTTGTTAAGTACATTTCTTCCAGGTAACATTTTGAAGTTGTACTTTTTATTTGCACAAGAATGGTACAGAACATTTATTTTAAAATGACCTTGTGTCTTTCTTCACATTTGATTTTTTCACACAGCCTCCCAGCCTCCATCTAGTAGTATTATCCTATATTCATTTATCCTATTCAGGAAGCAAGAGACTGATTGTGCCTGTGTCATTGCTGTAATTATATTGTCATCACTTAATCAACCTCATTGGATTCCTCAAGTGGTCGCAGTCCCTGAGGCTGAGGCTGGAAGAAAGACTGACTTTTTTGGACAGAAAGAGAATGAGAGGGAGAGTGAGAAAGAGAAGGATGGAGAGTGAGAGAGAGAGAGAAAAGCATAGACCAAATTAAGCACAGAGTCATTTGAGAGGCAAATCAATTGCCCACATAGCAAAATTGGTCTGGCCCAGTTCTGGCCCACGCTATGCACTTACACTCGGCTGCAAAGAATGACGGCCCTCCAGTGGCCCAGATCTGGTTTGCCAGAGCTGGGCCACACTTGTATTTATTTTAAAACACACTGTAACACTTAGCACATTTAGACAATTAGGATTTCCTTGGAAGAAGAAGAATGCACATTAAATAGAACAGAACAGGAAATATTCAAATTTCAGAAGCTGCAATCAGAGAATTCCCACCATTGTCCTTTCTCCCCCCATTGTCCTTTCTTCTCATTCATTCACTTCTTCCACCATTCCTATCAGGTGGTATTTTGAAGCCATTTTGTAATCCTGGCCTCGATTTCCTGTTCTGTGGCATCAGAGGTCAGGTGATTTCGTCGCACAGCCGCTAATACATACACACAGACACACACACACACACACACACACACACACACAAATTAATTAATAACACAACTACAGCACAGTGCATAAGTGAGACATCTGCTGGCAAATTCAATAAATATTTATAACTAAAATGCTTTGGGTGTGTTCATAGTGGTGTGCATATATTCTTAAAGAGGCAACAGACAGCATTTTTTCCTAATTATATCATTATGAAAATAATGTGGATTGCACAGGGTAGTGTCCACAGTAAAATCAGACTATCAGCATTTACATAGGTTATGTAGTAGCTTTGCAATCTTTTTAATAAGCTTCTGCTGCCGGGAACAAATTTTTGCGGAAAAAATCTGCTTTACGGCAGGAAACGCGTCATGTATTGCAAAACTGGTCAGTCAGCCAATCAGGGACTGGAGCTGGTCCTTATGAGGAGCTGGGCATGAGATAGTTGAGTCATGAGCACAATGGCAGACGGACAAAGTTTGGAGACAAATGAAAAATGGCTTAGCGAAAGAAAAGGAGCTCCTCTGTCTGAGGAGGCAAGCTTAGCGAAAGAAAAGGAGCTCCTCTGTCTGAGGAGGCAAAGAAGAGCAAATAGGAGAGTGATTAAAGAAGAGGAAAAACAAGAGTAAACCTCAATCAGGCGTTCAAGAGATGGAGGGAGCTCCGTGACCAAAGAGGCTTCAAAACCGATGTCCAGCTAGCTTTCTTTCTAATGGATCAGTAAGTAACACGGCTAAATGTTACCTAGACGAGAGAGGATTGTACTGTACTGGCTGCTAGTTAATTCCTAGCAGGCCAGCATCGCAAATCGCCGCAACCAGGGACCGGGTAGCGAGTGTTGGTCGGCTGACATCCTGTAGCCATTCTACGGCAGCCCTCGGACAGTGATCCCCCTGTCACCGCCACAGCTACTGGGCACCCAGCATCTCTAACTGGGAGAAGTGGAGTAAAATCCTCTCCTCCGCTCCCGTTTGTCTGGTGAACGCCTCTTCTCTGTCAATTTAATAATATTGATGCCAGTTGTAACATTTGAATGTCACTAAGATCCTTACGGAGAAACTAAACCCTAACCCTACCCCTAACCCAGCTTTCAGCAGTATAAAATGGTCCTAAAATTGTGATTTTCAAAAAAAAAAAAAAAAAAAATACAGTAAGACACTAAGTCTCAAGACAAACTTACCAATTCAATTCAATTCAATTCAATTTTATTTATAAAGCCCAATATCACAAATCACAATTTGCCTCACAGGGCTTTACAGCATACGACATCCCTCTGTCCTTATGACCCTCGCAGCGGATAAGGAAAAACTCCCCAAAAAAAACGGTAGAAACCTCAGGAAGAGCAACTGAGGAGGGATCCAGAGCAACTGAGGAGGGATCCCTCTTC
>NC_065510.1:46708203-46753295 GCF_006386435.1 Epinephelus moara
TAGGCCTAATTTTTGCAATATTACGCAGATGAAAAAATGCAGTCCGTGAGGTTTGTTTTAAATGAGAATTAAAAGACAAATCTTGATCAAATATTACTCTGAGGTTTCTTACGGTAGTGCTAGAGGCCAGAGCAATGCCATCTAGAGAAACTATGTCATCAGATAAAGAGTCTCTGAGTTGTTTGGGGCCAAGAACAATAACTTCAATCACAGTATTTTTTTATTTCCAGGTGCTGGAAGCCAATCTTCCCATTTATTCCACGCATGTTGATCATCTTCGCCAGAGAGTGTGATAATGTTGCACCCATGACTCTCTTTACACACTCTTTGACATCTACTCCACCTTTAAGAGACAGCACGTTTCTCTGTGAATTGATATTTCTTTGTTAGGTGATCAACTGTCCAAGATACCTTAACCCTTTCAAACATGTTTGAAATTATCAGCACAAAATCTGAACTGGTTTGATAGTTTGAGCAGTGTATGAGCCCTGCAATGAAAGCTCCGGCTGCACAAGTGCTACCCTCAACTGCAACCAATCAGATCGCGAGCTAGAGCACAACCAATCAGCTAGATATTTCATCTATTCATCATTTTTGTGTTCAAATTATAGCTAACCAAGACTATAAACAGTTATGACATAACCTCAAGCATCCTTGTCTGAAACATAGAATTAGCCTACTTGTGAGTATTTTGTTAAAGAAACTGTTTAGTTGAGCTGCTTGAAAACTTCAACTGCAAGTTACTGCTAATGTTAGCTTAGCTAGTTTGTTTGTTGATAAGGCACCAGCCTGAAAGGCTGATTGTAGAGATTAGTGCCTGGATGGCTGGTTAGAAGGCTAATAATGATTTGACTTGCAGGCCTTCTAACCAGCCTGCAAGGCACTAATCTCTACAATCAGCCTTGAAGGCACCTGACTGAATAATGAAAATACATACAATATGAAATCATCATTAGCCTTCTAACACAACTTTGAAAAAACTGTGTATTTTTGTTGAGACGTTAATCACAGCATAGCATCGACCACCTCCAACTGAGGGTCCAACAACTACACGGCTGAGCTCCACAGACTCAATGCAATCGTTTTGGATTCAACATTTTCATCCTGGTTTTTTGGACTTGGAGCTAGGCGTGGTTAAACACTATTATCCATGGAAGCAAATGTAAGTAGTGATGGGCAAATGAAGCCTCATGAATCATTTTATTTTCTGAGACCACTAGATGGTGCTTTCTGTTCAACAAAAGGTTTAAAACACTCTGAACTGCCATTCTTTGAGCCTCTCTCTTTAAACCAAGAGTGCCATCTAGTGGGCTCAGAAAAATAAAGAAAATGCTTCATGAGGTTTCATGAGGTCATCGCTAAATGTAAGATAGCCTTCAGACAACAAACTTAAATTCCATGACTTTTCAAAAACTTTTGATGATTTTACTTAACTTCAAGATTTTTCCAGGCCTGGAAATGACATTTTAAAATTCCATGACTTTTCCAGGTTTTCCATGACCATGAGAACCCTGGACATCTTATTTTTCCCCAAGTAGAACTGATATTCTTACCAAGAAAAAAGAAAAAAGTGAGTTCTGCACTGGGTCAAAAATGTCAGGAGACAAAAAAAAAAAAAAAAAAAAAACACTCAGGTCTCTTCAAAGACAAGGAATGAAATAGATGTAACTAGAAAAGCACTCAGAGAGTGCAGAACCACCAAGTAGCTGATATTCCCTCCACCTCTGCATCAGATTTTGCTGCCTGCATCACAATTAGGTTAGTTGCATCACTATCATTATTAGGTCATATGTGTCTTCACCATGGAGACACTGTGGTGTATTTATTTCGTTTTTATTTTGTACCAACACAGAATATGTTTTTTTTTTTTTTTGTAGTTTTTTAGTTAGCGTATAACTCCCGGGAACTTACATGTACTTTCCCGGGAGTTAGAACATAATTCCTCCCTGTCACTTAGCACATACTTTCCCAGGAGTTAGAGTATCCCTCGCGGTCACTTACCACATACTTTCCAGGGAGTTAGTGTATAACAACGCGGTCACTTGGCACATACTTCCCCGGGAGTTAGAGTATCCCTCGCGGTCAATTAGCACATACTTTCCCGGGAGTTAGAGTATAACTCGTCACTTATGTAATTTCCCAAAACTTATGGTTTAATTTCCTTATATGAATCTGTATATGTATGAAGTGCAACAAATGCTCTTGCCCTTTGCTCATGGCAGTTGATTCAGTCACTTTTATGTAGCCTATGTGTCAACAGGCAATTTCGCCCACACTCCAGGGTTTTAATATTTATGTTTTGTTTACATTTCATTGAATGAGTTTGAATATGAATATGTCAAGAAATGGGTCTATATTCTGCGAATTGCCTAATTAACGGGCAGGCTGGAGTACAAAGCAAACTTACCTCTCTCAAGTGCACATCTCTGGAAGTCTTGTAGTGCCATCCGAGGACGAAACACAAACAATACAGTAATGTAATAATATAGCCTACAAATATCTTAAAATATACAATAATGAGTCATGAAAAGTGTTTTTATTATTTAATTACACAGAAACCACATGGTTTCAGCCGAGGTCCCTAATAAACGCACCAGAAACAAGAGGGTCCTCGCCCTTCAGCCGAGGTCCCTAATTAACAGTAGCTGGACCTTACCGTGGTTTACCGTGGGAATCAGGAACAAATGGATGAAGAATCGTGGGGGACAAGGCAGTTCACTTGGTCAGAGATATTGGATAAAGCGAGATACCCCACTCAGCTCACTTCCTGATTCAGTGACATCAGCGGCACGCCCCCGTAGGAGACTTGCGGCAGCTCTGAATGTATTGTCGTCAATGAGGAAAATGAACGTGATCACAATTTATGGTAAATTATTTCGCCCTATAGTCACTCAAGTAAATATTGGGTTCATTTTCCACAAGCCACACATCTTACCAACATTCAGACACTAAAGCTGCATTTTTCATCCGCACAGATCAAGAAAAAGTTAACTTTGTTTGAGCCCTGTCCAAGCTCTGATTGGAGGGAGAGCTAACCACGCCCACTTAGGAGACAGGAAGAGTAACCGTTTTCTTAACATTGGATAAGCCTACGGTGGGGTATCTCCTTTATCCAATATCTCTGACTTGGTCGAGCCCAAACGAAGCCCTGCAAGGAAGGAACATACAAGACAAATTGTAATAAAAATTATAGCAATAATATACAAATATTGTGACAAGCATTGATTCAGTTTACAGTAACCGTATTTAATTTTCAAAATCAAAATCAAATTGAAATTAAAATAAATTTGACTATATTATTAGATTACAGATGTCAATGCAAAAAGACAGAGCAAATCAAATTCAAATTAACAGTAGCTGGACATAACCGTGGTTTACCGTGGGCATCAGGAACAAATGGATGAAGAATCTTTGGTGGACAAGGCAGTTCACTTGGTCTGTGGTGATGTAGTGTAATGTTTACTGAAGTGTATATACGGTACCTTTAAGTTGACCTTTAAAGATACGTGTTGAAGCAATGTGCTCTGTGCAACTGACAAATCACACACTGGTTTATTATTTTATGTATTCTTATGACACACACACTCACTGAGCACTTAAGCATTGTGGTGGAGAAGTACCTAGGCATCATTTCTAAAAATAGCATGAGGATGGGCTCAGAAACACTGGTGGAAAGTTAGGGGAATTACAGCTTGTCCTGATATGACCCTGGTAAGAGGAGGCGGTCTTAGATTGTCCAGGAAAACATTACGAGTACAAAGTAAAGAGGCGGGGTTTAGGATGAAAGGAGAAAAAGTGAAGGCTCAACAGAAATATGACACCGTTATGATGGTAGGATGAAAGGAAAAAAGTGGAAACTCAGCAGAAATGTGACATCGTTACGATCAGAGCCAAGTGGGAAGGATTAAGAAAGAGACGACTCAGCAGAAAATCTTCACAATAAAAACGAGTGCGCAAACAAAGAAATTTCAGTCTGGCTCCGGAGCTTGACTCATTGAGTTGTGATGTGTTTGTTGCCTGCGAGCACATTAAACTCAGTTGCATCTGATTCTACGTGTCTCCAGTGATTTTTTTACCTCTGAGTATTTGAGTTTTTAATATCTAATGGAAAACAACGACAGTCCGTTTGAGAAGAAAGGAATGAGGTCGCGAGCTTTCTGGCCCAGCTCCCGACCATTTGATTTATGCTTCTACAGTGACACAGCAAACCAAATATAGTATCAACATTTTTTTTTTTTAATCAACATTTCATAGCACATACATAGTACACCCATGTATGCCAATTTAATTTGGTGTAATATCTACACGCACATATCTACATTTGTCACACATCACATATCTTCAAAGTCAAATGATAGCAATTGAAATTTCTTATTTGCTTCTTTCTTGACTTAGCTTTTGGCATCACATCTTCAGCCTCAGATTACAGATGTCTGTACTACTTAAATGATTAAATGATGACTGATGATGATCAATGATTGTACTGTTACTGTACCTTAGACTTGCTTTTCAGACGAAAGACAACTTGCTTTACTCTGGCCTGCACAGCTCTGCAATTTACATAAAATAAAGGAATTTATTACTAAGGAAACTTTATAATAAACAAGTTTAAAAGTCCACATATTTATTCTGCATTCAAACCCCAGTTAATTTTTTGTTTTCAATCTCTTATTGTCTTTTAAAATATCTATGCCATACTCAGATACACACAGTAATCAAGTTAGCTTCACACAAATATTTAATTGATTCAATTATTGTTCAGATTGTGGGAGGGAAGAGGCTCGACAGAACTCATAACAGACTGTGATGTCAGGTTTGATTTTAAGTGTACGACGTCTGCTGCTTTTTTTCTTTTCTTTTTTGGAGCGGAGCGGTGAGTGAATAAATAAAGTCTCAGCTTTAATACAATGTTAACATTAATGTGGAATTCAAATGATAAACATGGTTTTAAAGCTCTTAAATGTGAGGTCCAAAGTGTTAATTGACGCAGCTGAAATACTATTTTTGGAGGAGAGGAGAGAGAGGAGACTTGTGGATAACAGAGAGACATGGCTAGCTTTTAAATTCACGTTAAAACAGTCCACCGTATTCTTAAACAAAGGTTTATATAATATTATTCAGTGTGAAAAAAGCTTATAAACGTAGGGCGATGGCGCACTAGCTTGTTTCATTGGCAGCTTGCCAGCTCATCAGCTTTGTAGCTGTCAAACACTCCCGCTGCACTGTAAGTGTCTGACCAAGATGAATGAATGACACGTCGGTTGCTATGGGCCTAGTAACAAAGCTGTAATAGGCTGCCTGTTCGACCAATTAAACCAACTCCACTGCTGAAAGAACCAAACAAAACACCACTTTTACATAATGTTAAAATTAATGTGAAATTCAAATGATAAACATGGTTTTAAAGCTCTTTAAAGACCCACTCCGATGAAAATCATGTTTTTCATCTTGTTCACATATTCATGTGAAACCCACATCTCAACCGAGTAAAGTATCTGCTAATGCAGAGTAAGGCTGAATGATTTTAGGAAAAGATCTAATTGTGATTTTTCTGGCAGATATTGCGATTTCGAGTTAATTTGCGATATTACTTAAAATCAAGCTTCAGTGTAATATTCACCATGTACAGTAACAGATTTAAACCATGACAGAAAATTTAAATCATACCATCAAAACATTAAATGTTATTTAGTCTAATGCAAGGATGAATACTAAAGGAAAAAATTAGGGCTGTAAATCTTCCCCCAAAATCAGATTCGAATTTCTTGTGTTTTTTTGTGTTAAAAATTCGAATAATATTCGAATTTTTAATGTTTTTTTAGCTCATTATAATATACACCTATACCAGCTGTTGTGTTTGTAATGTAACGTGTTAAATGTGACGTGCCGACTTACGTAATACGTAACTTGCTTAGTGCGTTGTCATTTCCGGCTTCCATTCTGGAGTTCAGTGTTAATGCTTTTACATCTCAAATCAGCTAAATTTACTATATTACACACTACATTCCTGTGGATTATTACCTGCTGTACATTAAACCTAAACTAGTTCCACTTAAACACTCACTGCTTTATTTTCTCTTTTAGCGATGTTAACATTAATCACACGGGTTGTTTACTATCCGGTAGCCACTTAGCTTTAGCGGCTAGCGATAGCTTCTCCTCCGTCTCCTTCTCTCAGCTGCTCAGTGGCTCATATGTTTAGTTATTGCTCTGCCTCCTTTAGCGATAATGTTACGTGTAATAAGTAGTTTATTTGCAGTGCTGGAGGAGAGGCTCAGTGAGTTAGAAACTCGGCTCCACCCCACGGAAACCTCAGTTAGCTGCAGTTAGCCAGCTCCCTGCAGCCAGTGCGAGCCCAGTTAGCTTTGTAAGCTAAGTTTAGGCTCAAAACTAAGCTAGTAGCAAGGTTAGCATATTTTACAAGTCAAAGCGATCCAATATGCCTGCATCCGATCTGCTGTCCCCCTCACAGGAGAAACAGACATGCCGCGGTCTGTACTCTGCTGTGCAGGCAGATGGCAAATTTACAAATATTATTAAAAACTGAGACATTTACACTGTTTTTATATCTCGTTTATGAATTGTACACCAATGTCGACCTAATAAGGCTTAAATGCCTTTATAGACGGAGTTCCTACAAGTGGCTACAATAAACCATAATAATTAATTCAACATTTTGTAAATGATGTCTTTGAATGTCTCATTTCGTATACGAAGGGTCAATTTGACCCTTCGCTAAGTCAATCTGACCCTTCGCTAAGCCCCGCCCCCCTTAGTTACTGTTGCCATGTCCGTCAAGCTTTCGCTCCTAGCATAAGAAATATAGAGTTTTCAGCGATATCAATGAAAGATATTCCAAAGGAAATAACATCAAATTTCTGGAAAAACTGTTCGGAGATATCAGAGAGGTCTTCAATGTGCATGTGTGACCTACATTCACAATATCATCTGCTGGCAGAGTATAAATCACGAGAACATTAAAATAGAGGGAAAAGCTCACCAGTCGCAATGCAAGCGTCAGGCACCCCACGTCTTGACACTTCACGTTAAGGACAAAGAATGTTCTTGTACAGCAGGGTAAGTCAATATATGGTTTAAATTTAAGTTAATGTTGAGTTATGTTCCCTCCATGGGGCTGACAAAGGGAGAGCAGCTAGCACACAAAGCTAGCATTAGCTAACGTTAGTTAGCATCTTAACTTGGAACAAACATAGGTGTTTTTATTGATCTTTCCTGGATTCAGCTGTTCGTGTGGTCTTCCACACTGCTTTAGCCATATCTTCCTTAGGTCTTCGGCTTGGGGAAGGGGAAAAATTCAACACCACCTTCAACACTTTTTTGGTATCAGGTGTCGGACTTGCAGGTACCGTATGCACACCGCTTCGGCATATTAGCTTCTGCTGAAAGCTTGACGGACCTCTCGGTTGCTACACACGGTTGCTAGCGTAGGTCTGGACAGTGACTGATAAATGCAAATGTTAATATAATAAAACCGTTAACATACCTTCTCTTTTCCTCCTGGTCTCGGTGCATTTCAGACAGGATAATCCAGTTCTGTTTGCGGGCTTTACAGCACTTAGTAGCTACAGCCAATGAGAGCGTAGGAAACGGGTCGCATGTTGAGAGATGGCCAATGAGAGCGAAGGACACTTTTTTTTTTTTTTTTTGTTAAACTTTCTTGAACATTATACAAAAAAACAAACTCAGTGAGGATGGTAGACAGATTGCAATCAATTACAGTGCAAAGAACAAAAAAAGGGGGGATTCATATAAGGAAAACAGACAAAATATCACAAGACAAAAAAACTAAACAAATAAGGTGCATCAGGGTGAGTCAGGTATCCAAAAACATATAAAAACAGAGCAGAGGCATAAAAGGGGGAAAAAAAGTCAAAGTTCAGCATAGAAAATAGCTGACTGATCAGTCCATGTGTACAGAAAATAGTTTGGGATGAGGGGACATTAAGTTTCAATTCTCTTTTCATGTATTGGCTGTTATATTAGTAGGGGGAAAAAGAAATATATATATGTATATATATATATATATATATATGTGTGTGTGTGTGTGTGTGTGTGTGTATGGATATTAGGGATGGGTATCAATTTTCAATTATCAATGATTGATTGTTAAGGCTTTTGATCGATCACAAATAATTTTGATCGATAGTCGCGGCAGGGTCTTGTGGTCACGGCGGCTCGCCAGGCGCGGGGTCTCGTAGTCACGGTGGCTCGCTGGGCGGGGAGTCTCGTAGTCATGGCAGCTCGCCGGGCGGGGGGTCTCGTAGGCCCGGCAAGCCGCCGTGACGGAGGCTCTCATCGCTCTCCAAAGCCTCGGCCTAAAAGCAAGCATTTCAAAAGAGAGAAAACAAAAGAGGGAGGTTTTGGCCCTCTTTTGTTTTCTCTCTTTTGAAATACTTGCTTTTACACACACACACACACACACACACATATATATATATATATATATATATATAGTAATTCATACAGTTTTCTCAAAATATAGCAAAAATCACAGTGATTGAACAAACACTACTATTTCTGTGCGGACGTTTTGTAATTAATACCATGGTTATCGTAGATTAGCGGGGCTAACCGTCAACTGTTAGCCTCATTAGCGGTGTCTGTAATGACTCCTGTAATTGTAATTTCATTATTCTTTGTGTATTCTTTGTGTTTTCAAATACAAAGAATGTCTAGACCTCTTAAACTCCCACCTAGATACAAAATCCTGCAGGATACGCCAGGTGTGAAACACACCCTAGGGGGTCGGAGCCAATACCTGTGGCAGACGAAAGAGTTCGAAAACAATGGGTAGGGGCTCTGCTCCCTGCCGCAGACAGAAGGGTGTAAAACACACCGTAAGAGGCGTTCCTCAGGTATAAATGTTTAGGCTTTCCTATGTTCGGGGTCTTTCGTCATTCTGACCGCTCGTGTGATGACTGACCTTTTCTTTGCAAAGAAAATAAAAACCTTGTTGGCCGGCAGAAGTCTCTATTTCATTATTCACCAGCAGCAGAGAATTTCCACAACAATTTGGTGTCAGAAGTGGGATCCCTTGAGCGATCGTCTGGGACGGGACGTGGACAGTGACAGGCCATCCTGGAAAGAAAAAGATTTCCAGCCTCCAACCTCAAATCCTCTTCTGAGAAGGGAGGACTGACCGCAAACGCCCCAGATCGTCGCCGCTGGGATTTCCAAGACCGCAATTCAGCTAAATTCATCTAGTGAGCACTGAAATATTGACATTTAAGTTTTCTTTTCTTTAAAATTTGGGTTTAAAATTGGCATAACATTTCCGTTTCTCATGTTATCCACAATCGATCTTCTGCTTTTTATCGCTTGTAGCATAAACGAAGCGACCAGGTCTTTATCACTTGTCTCCTTAAAACGAAGTGACCAGGTTCATTATCACTTGTTTCCTTAAAACGAAGTGACCAGGTCTTTATCACTTGTCTCCTTAAAACGAAGTGACCAGGTCTTTATCACTTGTCTCCTTAAACGAAGTGACCAGGTTCTTTATCACTTGTATCCTTACACGAAGTAACCCTTTACAGAGACGTCTGTATTGTAATAGTCGTGCATGACCTCCATTTGGAATGGGGAGTAAAAATTCCGTCGAGGTTGGACCTCCGGTGGGGCCGATTGTGGATATTATGAGAAGGAAATATGGGGATAAAAGTCTAAAATATTTAAATGTCTGGACGGCTGAGTTTGGTTTCCCAATAGGGGGATCCCTCAGTTTAAAAAACATATCAAAATTAGAAGAAAAACCTCAGTTTAAAAAACATATCAAAATTAGAAGAAAAACTGAAGGGCAAAGAACAAGAAATGAGAAGAAAAAAGAAAGTTTCTGTTAAAAAAAAAAATTGCAAAAAAAAATTGAAAAATTGAAATTATAGAAGGTCAAAAATAATGTTTACAGATGTGGAAAGGAGAAGCTTTAAATGTGAATAGGTTGAAACCAATGAAAAGCAAAATTCACACACACAAAGAACACCAGACTCGCAGGTCTCCTCTTCTTTGTTTCCACAGTTGGCGGCTTTGAAGCTTGATCCAGATCTCAACGGCAACCCACCATTTCATCCTTCATTCAACACCTACAGTGGCCTTCAACTACCTGATGAGTCAAGCGATTCTCCAGATGTGTGGGAAATTCATCTCTGCAATTGTTTCTTAAATGGACTAAAACCGGACATTGCCTCAGCTGTTACAAGTGCCTGCATCGTTTGGAATAATGCACGCCTGTCTGAACTTCGCAGACACGCCATACATGCCCATGACCAAATACTCTCTAAGATAAAGAAAAAAGAAGAGACAACACAGAAGGAGCTTCACATGGCAGCAATAACCATGTATAACACAGTTCGAGAACATGGACAACCAGGTCATGAACATAGAGGGAAAGAACGCGGCCGACACAAGAACTGGGAAAGAAAAACTCCAAACGATGTCTGTTTCCTCTGTGGCCAATGTGGACATTGGAAACGTGATTGTCACAGAAATACCTCATCAAACCTCAGTAGACAAGTCGGACTGAAAATGGATGGGGGTTGTCGGAGAGAGATGGACTCCTGCTGACAAGCCAAGCCAACTTGTGGGGCCAGAAGAAGGTACTGCACCACACAAACACACACACACACACACACACACACACACACTGAGCAGATTAATACACAAGCTATTGAGAGTTCAGACAACACATATGCAATTGCTCTAACATATGTTCAGTACACATCTGATCATTTCAACAAGTTTCCACAACATACATTGACCATCACAGAACAAAATGTTGTATTCTTAGCTGACTCAGGAGCCACACATTTCTGTGATAAAAGTTTTAGAATTCACAAAAAAAAAAAAAAAAAAAAAAAATAGGTGGAGATTATGTGTACTCTGTTGGTTCATCAGGTCAAACAATTAGAAAAAAAAAAACATTACTGTCCCACTCAAATGTGCAGATGAGCTCCAAACATGCATTCTTGCCCTCTGAAGTCTGTCCCATTAACCTGATGGGCAGAGACTTGATGTGCAAATTAGGCCTTTGTCTGATCTCAACCCCAGACGGTGTCAAAGTTCATAGACTATCGGATATAGAGCCAAATTTTTCACACTCCTTTGTTCACCACACCCCAGACCTACAGTATGCATATCAGTGGAAATTGCAACCATCAGCTGCCTCTGAGATTGTGACTTTAGCTAGAAAAACAGTTTCAACAGCTACAATAGATTTTATGACATCAGAGGACCTGCATTGCACCTCTTATGTGTCACCAGGACCTGATGAGTCATATGAGGAAGGTTGGTTGAGGGAGAGATTTGACAAACTCACATTGACACACATTTATTGGACACAACACAAATGTGCTATATCAGTCTCTCTCACACCAGCTCAGTATAACATGTACACCATGGACCATTCAGTCCCACACATCACACTTGCAAAACACACATCAGATAACTGGGAAATCATGTCAGCGCGCAGCCGATTGGCAAGAAACATCTGATCGATCTATTTTATTTTCACCAACACTGCAGTGCTACTCTAAAACTTTAACTGTTGTGCACACTCAAAGAACAATCCAGCTGGTACCTAAAAGCACTTCTAAATCTTTTTCTTTTTTGTCCGAAGAACAAGCTACAGCTATTACAGCCCTGCAGGAGGTCCCTAAGACACTGTGGACTGTCGGTAAGTATGATGTTGGCCTCATCAAAAACTGTGAACCTGTTACCATCACTCCAAAATCAGACTTTAGACCTTGCAAGGCTCAACATCCACTTAAACAAGAAGCCATCGACGGCATAACACCAGTCTTTGAGTCTCTTAAAGCAGCAGGAGTAATTGTTCCTTGTGATGACTCTCCAGTGCGCATACCTTTGTTCCATTTAGCTCCCAAAATTCAATGCTGCTGTTTGTAAATGCCTTGCTCATACTAACAACTCAGATTCTGTCTCTCTAGGAAACGCAAGAGCTAATGCCGCTGCAAAAAGAGCTGCACTCCAACCCACTATCCTTGATCCTTTGTTTGTTTCAACTCCAGTCTCTATTCCCAGCTCCCTTACAGCAATACAGTCCTTGCCACACCACAAGAAAAGACGTTGTGGAGAAGCTGCGGTGCCACACAGGAAGAAGCAGTGTGGTGGGGACCCGATGACAAACCTTGCCTGCCCAAACATTTCTTTCCTCACTTTGCGAAATTGACACATGGATTGGACCATGTGTAAAAAGGGGGGATGTTGGATGCCATAACTCAACACTGGTTCACCAAAGGGTTTTCAGTTCATGCGCAGAAGTTTTGTCAATCATGTATGGTTTGTGCAACAGATAACGCAGGTAAAACCAAAACAATCACACACGCCGCTCACCCACCACAAGACAGACCATTCCAACATTTGAATACCAACTAAACTGAGCAGCGATAATGGCTCACACTTTGTCAATTCTGCAATAACCCAAATCAGTAATTTTCTTGCCATTGACCTCAAACAACATTGTGCATACCACCCGGCCAGTGGAGGTGCTGTCGAACGAGAAAATGGCACTCCGAAATCAAAAATTGGCTAAGTGTTGTGAGGAAACGGGACTGCCATGAACAAAAGCTCTGCCTATTGTCCTAATGCATATGAGAATGAGAAAAAGGTCCAGAGTGAACATGAGTCCCTTTGAAATTCTTTTTGGCAGACCTCCATCCCTAGGAGTGGAGCCTGTAACCAGGCCACTCCCCTCCACTGGCCTATGTGAGGATGACATGTTACAATATTGCAAAAACTTATCTTCCACTCTCTCTCTAATCTCTCAGCAGATGAAATCAGCCCTTTCACCACCAGCTTCCACATCACTCCATGATTTCCAACCTGGCAACTGGGTGGTGATAAAGGACCTAAGAAGGAAACACTGGCACTCCAAATGCTGGCGAGGTCCATTCCAGGTGCTCCTGACAACACATACTGCTGTGAAGATCGCTGAGAGAGCAACGTGGATTCACGCCAGCCACTGCAGGAAGGTCCCTGAGCCAACGGAGGAACTCAGCTGTCGATGCGAGGACGGACAATGCGAGGGCGGACAACGCCAGGACGAGCAACGTCAGGACGAACGAGCTCATCAGAGGACGACACGAGGAGTAACTCTGTGAATTCATAACGTCAGGACGAACGAGCTCATCAGAGGACGACACGAGGAGTAACTCTGTGAATTCATCAGACACCAACTAGACGTGCAGGACTAGCAACGCAAACCTTTTCCCACCAGACTACACCATGCACCACCTGATCCTGACCCTATCATGCGATACTGATAAAGACCTACACCTCCAAACCTGCCAAGACTGTCACTCTGACAGAAGGACAAAGCGCAACATTCAACTGTACTGTTCACCCCGAAATTTGACAATCAGGTCAAATTCACACATATTATGAACATTAACAATGCCGATCAAAATTCAGCCTCATTTCACATCCCTGATCCCCATCATTACCCCAGCTCAGACTTTGACTGTAATGATGACATTTTGTGAATAATGTTTTCTTTTATTTTCTTTTTCTTTCTTTTTCTTTTTTTTAACCCTCTCTTTTTCTTCTGAACAACTGCCATGATGATACATTTTAAAATCCATGTGAATTAATGTGTCGGATAATTAAGTTGTAAATATTTATTTTATAGATTTTTTTTTTTCCTTTTTCCCTTCCTTTTCCTTTTTTGTCTTTTTGTTTTTTGTTTTGTTTTTGTTTTAGTGACAAACAGACAGAAGGGTGTGAAACACACCGTAAGAGGCGTTCCTCAGGTATAAATGTTTAGGCTTTCCTATGTTCGGGGTCTTTCGTCATTCTGACCGCTCGTGTGATGACTGACCTTTTCTTTGCAAAGAAAATAAAAACCTTGTCGGCCGGCAGAAGTCTCTATTTCATTATTCACCAGCAGCAGAGAATTTCCACAACACTCCTTAACTCTAAATGGTCCGTGAAAAAAATATTTTTTTCCAGCGGATGTCTTAGTTACAACATGATCATGTTCAATCATTGTATTTATAGACTTTACAAACATCAGATTAGTCTAAACGGTGATATAGTGACGTGAAAAATGTGAGATATTCATATATATCTGTGTGTGTATGTATATATACAGTATATATATGTATGTATAAATATATATATATATATATATATANAAATATTGCTGTAAATGTGGTAAAAGGTGACATTAAAAAATTCACAACACTTTTTTAAACATTGTTTGAAGCTAAATGTGGCAAAATTTTGATGTTATTTTCAGCGTGAGCCATTTTACAAACGGCACCCCATATATACCAACCGAAAAAGATGGCATCCTGCCATCCTGTTAGGACACATACCTGCCCCCCAGCCACTAAAACAGCAGCCCTCCTTTCATTCAATTACTGTACTGACTTTAATGGTTATGAGTTCTCCTTTTGTGCCTAGCATGCTTTATTCCTCTCCCTGTGTGTCCCTGTGATTACTTCACAGCCATAAAGGTCTCACTGTGGGTGCTGCAGTTTGTAGACATGGCGCAGGAGTCTTTGTTTGATGTGATTATCTCAGGGGATTTTGATATTTCCATTGTTAAGAAAAGGGCATAAGGAATGTCTGCACAAAAGTTGTTTCAGGTTTTTCAGCCACATGTGGACTACTGTCTGTTTTTACAGTGTTTAATTTATCTGGCACAGGATTCAGAAACCAGCAAAGCTTAGAAAATAAGAGGTGACAATTATAACTGGTCAAAAAATACAGAAATATTTAACTGGTGGCAAAATATTGAGTTAGCAGAAATGAGAAAGGGACTTTTTATCAGAGAGTGGGGTTGAGTGGATGGGCAAGTGGAAACAGGCTGACCCACCCAGTTCACACAGAGGGGCCACATATTGATGGAGCAGACTCCAGGGCCCAATATTTCAAAACTTGTAATCTGGATCAGAATAATCCGGATAATGAAATCCTCCTTTTCTCAGTCAGGGATCAAGGTGATCCTGCTGACTTTATCTGGGTATTTCAAAACATTGGCATGGTGGATCACTTCTATCCCAATCTGACTGGATACGGATTTCCAAATCTCACGACTCCGCTCCCGGATCTGAAATGTTTCCCCTCCGGGGGCGTGGTTTCCAGATTATGACGCGTTGCGCTCCGTCTCTATGGCGGACTACTTCACGAAAGGAGCAGTTGGTAACACAGCTTTCACATCAAAATGTAAATTTACCATTACCTAATGTGTGGCGTTTATAAGACCATACGAAGGCCACCCACCAGCTGATGTGAGCCAGCTATCTGAATTGTCACCTACTTAAAACGTGGGCGTACCGATCTCTAATTGAGCCGAGGACATGCTAACGGTAGCTAACACTGCTCCATTGACTTGCATGTTAAGTAGCTAGCAGGCTAGCGAGGTAGCTGGCTTTGTTGGTGTATTTTGCGGTCTATGGTTTAATTTAAAAGGGAATTAATCTGAAGTACGTCATACATGAACTCTTTAAACACCAACCTGTTCAGAGTTTAACATTATGTTATTGCCAACACAGCAGACTTTAAAAAAAAAAAGAGAAATACACAGTACTCGTATGAATTATGCGGTTCATTCAGAAGTGTCAGAGGACTGAGTTGTTGTCCATGTGCTTATTATGTTAATCCCTGTGTTGTTTCTTGCACTCTATGTAAAGAAAATAATGTGCTATACAAATAAATTTGCTTTGCATTGCATTTCCTTGCCTTTGTCTGACCACAAACATATGTTGGATGTTTTGGTACAGTTACAATGTTAGGTGAAACTAGACGTTGAGAAATAGGTCTGTATTTGTTACTCTTATTTACAGCAGTTTCAGGAAGTATGGCCAAACAATATTTTTCTATGCTTGAAATTACTTACAACTAAAACACTAATTTAGATTCAGTGTAATGAACATCTTGAGTAACAATATCTAGGAGAAGTGGAGCTGAGGCTTTGTCAAATCCACCTCTGAGGTGGGATCCAAATAATCCTGAAATTTGGTATCAAATTGATCCAGATCTCGGCCTTAACTTTTGAAATATCCAAATGCAGCCTTTATCTGGCTTAAAGGGAGGATTGGATTACTAGATCTGAATCCTGATCCTCAGGATCAGGATTCTCTTGATCTGTGTTGAAATATCCAATTTTCAGATCAGATCAGGATTTAATCCAATCCGGCCAGGATAATCCTATCAGAACACTTTGAAATACTGGGTCCAGGGCCCAGTATTTCAAAACTTTTAATCTGGATCAGAATGATTTGGATTTTGTAGTCCTCCTTTTTGCTATCCCAGATCAAATTGATCTTGTAGATTTGGTCCTGGTTTTTCCAAGAATTTTCAGATACGATCATTCTGATCCAGATACCACAATATCAGGATTACAGAATCTGGATTTGAGGTCTTTGGATATAGGCTGACTACCATGATCATCCCACTTGTATTTTTACGCCTCATCTATTTTTATTTTGTTATTCTTCATGTTGCCTTCAGCACAAGATTATGTTGTTTGTCACTTGTTTTAGACAATAGATGCAATTGTGAATTCACTACAAAAGCAATTCAAAGTTGCTTTGGATGAAAGTGTCAGCTAAATGACTAATAAAAAGTCTATGTTGTTCAAACTACTACACAACATTTCATTGACACAGATGTGAGAATGTTGGGAAATATAAGTCAGTTTCCATAATGATTCATATCCATCTAGTTGCTTTATAGTACACAATACTATAAGGTACACAATACATATAAAGCCAGAATTGCATGATTTGAGTTGGGATAAATCTGTGTTAAGTTGATGAATAATTGTTCTGTCTATTGATGGAATGTACACATCCATGCACAAAATAAACAATGACATCATATGAAATACCTGTTCCTCCACAGTCAATGCATAACTTCTTTTAGAAGTGTGTTCCAGTTGTGGTTGAAGAAGACAGACAATGAATGCAATGTCAGCTGCACCAAATCTGAATCTTGCATACAATTCAGCATTTGTGTACTCCTGTAGTAGTTTGGGGCATGCACTGTGCACCCTTTGGCTATATCTTCTTTTTTGCTGTTGCAGACGATGAGCAATGGACGTCATTGTTTGAATGGTCCCTCGAAGAAGTCCCTAGAAGAGCAGCTTTAAAGACTCCTCCCAGTTCACACCTGTGCTCATTTATCTATCTGTAGCCTATTTAATGCAGATGTTCTTTGTCAGAGCTAGAAAGAGAAGATGGATATGGCAGCAAGTACTTCAAAGGGGAGTAATTTCACCCGAGCCGAAACATATGCCTTGTTAGAAGGTGTTAGGGCACATTTAGTCTCGCTCACCAGACCTTTCTCAAGAAAAGAAAGGTCTGGCTGGGCCGACTCTCACTGTGAGATTGGAGAAAAAAACGCCCCGGCTGCTTGTACTTCTTTCAACCAATCACAATCGTTCTGGGCGGTGCCACAGCAACGGTGTGCTTGCAAAAATTTTGCCGGGGGGAAACAGGTTTTGGTGTAACACGCCCACAGAAATATCACCTACAGGACGTGAACCATGGCAGAAAAATGGCTACATCCCTGCAAGATCAAACACCGCAAAAGTTAGTAAAGGACGTGTTGAAAACGGTTGAAAACTGGTAGGGCGGGACTTCAGCGGGTGGCTCGTTCCGCCCAATGAGAGGCTGATCTCTGCAGCAAACTTCCGCCCACTCAGACTAGGGCACATTATTATATTATGAACTCTAAATTAGGCTCCTCTGTAACTGCAAGGATGAAGCAAAGCATATGGACTGACATCACCAACCGAGTGAATGCCACAGGGAGTGGTCAATTGAGGACCCTGGAACAGGTATGAGATTAATATATGAAATGAATGTATATGTTGTATGCTGTTTAATTGTATTAATGTATTGTTAGCTGTCGAAACTGAATTGCCTTTGGGGTAAGTTAAGCAATCTCTCAACTCAACTCCACTCAGGTCAAACTGCGATGGAAGAATTTGAAACAGAAGGCCACAAGAGACCATAGTGAGTCGCACCAACCAAAGATGGGCAACAAACCATACAGGCGGGGTGAATTCAAAGACATCATTCTTGACATCATCGGTGGAGAAAGATCCCAGGCTCTACATGGGATTCAGTCAGTTTCTCAAGGTGGTGAGTCTGGACTGCATGCAACTGAGACTCCAGACTCAGAGATAGCTGATGAGTCAGGAGAGATGGAGTCTTTTACCCTTACTTTGGAGGAGGCAGAGCCTGAAGACCTCTCCACACAAGGGCATGAAGACCCCCCCCCCCCCCACACACACACAAGGGCATGAAGAACCCCCCACCCAACCACAAGAGGACCCTTGTTCTTCTCAGGGACAACCGCCACAAAAGAAGCGCCGGGTAGAGAAAACCCCAAAGAGCCAAGAAGATGGCTATGCAGATCTGGTGAGAAAAGAATGGGAGAGAGCAGAGATACAGATTGCTCTCACCAAGGAGCAGATTAAATTGACCAAGCTTCATCAGAGGGAAACAAAACTGTGCATTATCCTCTTAGAAGAGAGGCTGAAAAATGATGGCGTTGCCATTTCAGATGAGGATGTTAACCTGATTTAATATGTTAAAAAAAGAATGATTGACATGTGGGTACTGTCCCTCCCCCTTTTTTTCTTTTTCTTTTTGGCTTTGTTGTGTTTTTTGGTTGATTTTTTTTTTAAGTGTTAACTATGTATGAAAAGACAGCAGTTATACATTTTCTGTTTGCTCAATTGATGAGTTTTGTCCTGGCTGTCTGGAATAAAATAAAAAAGAGTTAAAAAGAAAAAACAAAGTAAAATTATTTTGAGTTACATGTGGGAATTGGTTGGGTCTAGTGATCAGTAGGAATATCTAGGATGTGATAACGTGCTTTGGTATTTATTGTGCTTTGTGTAATATTAACATGTATTTTGTTTACTATTGATTTTGTACGGCAGCTCTTATGATGAGAATTAATGTAGCCCAGGCTATATTTTGTAATCTGACATTCTGGTTTCACAAACTTCAGTTTCCCAGTGAAGTTAAGAAAACAAATTGAATGGTGTCAGTATCCCTCTGTCCAGACTGACGGTTGGCAGTAGTACACTGTGCAATGTGCCATGTGTCCTACATCTCTCTACATCCACCTTGAATCCATGCTTGATCAACCCTTCCAGTGGGATCAGGATAATCCTGATTTTTAGCTTCAAAACTATCCCAATCTCCACCTTAGAATTTTGAAATACCCAAAAACAGCATTTGATCAGGATTCTGGGTATGATTGGATTACCAAATCCATATCCCAATTTTACTAGGATCAGGATCACATATCCTGGTTTGAAAAACCCAATTTTGATTTTGATTTAATCCTATCCAGACCAGTCTGATCCAGATTAAAAATTTTGAAATACTGGGCCCAGATGAGAAACACGATTACCCTTTGGCTCACAGCAGCTAAAGAGAGGGCATGGAGGATTGGGGGGGGGGTACGCACAACACATCTATCTTCACTGTTAACAGGGGCATGTCTACGATTTGAGGGTGTTGGGGGTGTAGCCAGGACCTCCATAGTGGGGAACAGGGGTATTTTTTTAAATGAACAAGCTCAGCTGAGATGCCTTTTATGTACTCTGGCATCTTATTTATCCTTAAAAGGTTTTTTTTTCTTTTTTATTCCAGATTAATTATGAATTGTGATGTTTAAAATATAAGTAGTTGTTAGTAAGTAGCATTGAGTAGGGGCAGAATGCTTTGCTACTGGATTTTGAGGTACTTGTACTTGAGTATTTCATGCTACTTTATACTTTTTATCCTCTACATCTCAGGGGAAAACATTGTACTTTATACACCACTACATTTATTTGTCAGTTACTATGAAAACTTGAATTATTAATACAAAATGTATTCAACTAATAAATGCCAATGTATAATTATAGACTAAACTACCCAGCAGTATATAAAGCATTTAAAATGAGCTCCACCTTTACCAGCTGCAACATTAAAATCACTACCGGTGACTCTCTCTGTTGCACGTGATCACACAAAATGTGCTGCTTGAATGACACAAATGATTTGATCACCGATTTCATATTTTTGGGGGGAGTTTAACCCATGAATGAAATGACACATTATTAGATCTGGGTGTTTTGTTTGTTTGTTTGTTTGGATTTTTTTGTTTTGTTTTATTATTATTAGGCCTGTTATTAGTTTTTAAAAAAAATACTGTATATACAACCTATTTAGATCCGGGGCTTGTCATAGATGACACCCAGTCCCTCTTACTCACTAGGGGATCCTGATATGGTCCGAATGGCCATTTGCCCAGGGCGGCACTTTGTCACGACATGTGGGGGGCGTCAGGAGCAGGTTCGGCCCACTTGACATGCTGCTGTGTTGTGCTATGGCCCATTTAAGTGCTGGAATTTATTATTTACATGACAACGCCTGAACGCAACACAGGCTCCGCTCCATAGAGTGTGTGTACAGTGCTGTGCTGTGCTGCTGTGCGAACAGCGTGTTACACACTGTCCAAAACAATAACTATGTCAGGTAACAAACTGTGTCGGACTCGGGTCGGTTCGGTCAGGAAAATGTGGCCCCTTTAGTGTGCTGTAAGTGGGCACACGTGTCTGTGTGTTTGTAAAGGTGCGACCATGTAGAGAAAGAAATGGCATGACTTGGTGTAAATAAGATAAATAACGTAAGGCTATTTAGTTTGTTTAATAAAAGGACAAGGTATAGGGGGGAATAGGGGGGTGTCACCCAGGGTGCCATTTAGGCTAGAACCACCACTGCTCTTACTAGCCTGCTGTGGCTACACATCTGACATATAAATGCCTGTCTCAATTAGACGCCTGGACTGGTTGCCAAGTAACTTTTTTTTTTTTTTTACAAGTTCTTCAGATGTATAAAAGTGGGTTGTTGGCTACCTCAAATTATGTGTGCTGTCTGTCAGAGCAAGATCAAATGAATGATTCATAATTGATATTATCTGAGGCCTAATTTTTAAACAATATTCTCACTGGTTTAAATTAAAAATTTGATTGTATTTCCAGATCTTTGCTGAGCAACAGTTTTGTGTGAAAGGAATTATAGGCCTGACCCATATAGACACCTGTCCTAAATATAAACCTGTTGATTTCTATGATTTAAGCAAATATTAGCCCGGGCTCTTAATTGAAGTTTAACGAACGAACGAACGATCGAACGAATGATAGACAGACAGATAGATAGACAGAACTTGTAAGGACCAATTTTCCTTTCCTTTTCTTTTGCAAATTATTTCAAAGAAGTTACAATATATAACAATAAATAAATTAGACTATTCACGTTAAAGGCTACAACTGTGATATTTAACCATTTTCACTATATTGTGAAATTCTTGTGGGAAAATATAACGATTTTACAGAAGTCCACTCTTAAATCACAGTAATATGCTCCTTCTGTCTCACCGCTGTGCGACAGATGTCAAGTGTCTGAGGGCACACTGTCTCACGCCTTCTGGCTCTGCCCCTCGCTGACTGGATTCTGGCACAAAATATTTGACTGGCTTTCCAAGGCTTATAAAAGATCTTTCCAACCGGAGGCTGAACTCGCCATCTTTGGCTGTTCACAGACTACAGCAGGCCTACCTGCAGCAATGCGGCAGTCTCTGATGCTGGGGATGATTGTTGCAAAAAGACTCATTTTGATGGAGTGGAAGTCGACATCTCCCCCCTCCTTTCAGAGGTGGCTTGCTGATATGACTTCAGTCATACGAATGGAAAGACTCAGGTTCACAAGGACTAATTCAATTGGAAAATTTTTGACTATTTGGGGCCCCTTCCTTGCCCACTTGGATGAGGTCAGGACGGATAACTGGTAGCTTTATTGTCTATCTATTTATTTATTCATTTATGTATTTGTGTACTCTAATCTTTTAACTAATGTCACAGATGTTCCCCTTTAATTTCATTTTACATGTCTGAGCCGGGGTGTTATTGTTATTGTTGTTGTTATGTCTGTTTTTCTTGAAAAACTGCAAAATAAAATATATGAAGTTTAATTGTGAGATTACAGTGAAATACAGTGTTACAAACCTGTAACAGTTTGCAACCAAAGAGAGTCTGCACAACCATTTCAAGGTACAGGGGTGGTTTAATTAACTAAACATACTCCAAAATAAGAAATAATGCATATCAAAGTTGTGTGAGTGACTGCAGTGTGTGTATGTGTGTGTGTAAAACAGAACAAATGGAACAAAGGAAAACCCAAACTACACCATGTTGGCCATGTGACTGCCAGCTGCTCAGTCAGGGGAAAGAGAGAGAGCAGGATGACAAAGGAGGCCTTTTTATAAGGTGAGACCACACCCTCAGGTGTGGCCGGGAAGATCTGATGGCCCGCCTCTCCAGCTACAAGGAAAAAGATAGCTGTGAAGAAACAGACACATTAGTAGGGCTGTCACACCCCCACGCATAAAAATGAGGCCCCAAGGGTGCCTCAAAAGCTGAGAGTACAACATACAATACCATATACATGAACATTTCAGTAGTTCTCGCCTCTTACCAGAACAGCCCAATCCACCTGCCAAACCACTCACCCAAATCACATCCACTCAGCAACTCTGGTACCTGGAGAAGCAGATTAAGAGCAGGAGGGAGAGAGGAGGAGTTCAGAGCAAAAACGGACACATGGTAAAACACATTAGAGAAGCATCAGCGACAACATTTGCAGAACCTTTAATGTGGCGTATGTCGAGGTTGAATAGCTGAAAAAACAAACACCAACGCATCAGCCGTTGATTTGGGTTTTGCAGGGAATGCAAGAATGTCAAGGGATTGTGGTCTGTATAAACTACTAGAGATTTACCTCCATCCACATAAACCTCAAAATGCTGCAGAACCAAAATGAGAGCCAGTGCCTCCTTTTCTGAAATAGAGTAGTTCAACTGGTGAGAGTTGAACTTCATCGAGAAAAAGCTTACTGGATGGTCAATGTCAACAGGACCTGTCTGTAAAAGTGCAGCTCCAGCACCCACATTGTTGGCATCTACCTGCAGCTTGAAAGGTTCAGCCAGGCGGGGAGCTGCCAAGACAGGAGCAGAGGAGATCAGATTTTTGACATGTTCAAAAGCACACTGACATTGAAGAGTCCAATCAAACTTAACCTTTGAACTCAAAAGATTAGTCAAAGGTGCAACAACCGTGGAGTTCTACAGAACCCTCAGTAGTAATCTACCATGCCAAGAAAGCGCATCAGCTCTTTCTTTGTGGAGGGAATAGGAAACTGATTGATGCCGAGGACTTTTGCTCTAACGGGTCGGACCTGCCCCTGACCAACTACCTTCTCCTAATAGGTAACCGTACCCCGAGCAAACTCACATTTGGCCAGGTTTACAGTAAGATTTGCCCACACCAGGTGGTCAAAAAAAGTTCGGATGCGTTCTGCATGCTTACCCCATGTGTCACTGTAGATCACAGCATCATCTAAATATACTGCACACCCCTCTACCTGCTACAACTTTATTCATTAACCGTTGAAAAGTTGTTGGGGCATTCCGCAACCCAAATGGCATGACAGTATAAGAATAAAGACCTAAGGGAGTTATGAACGCAGCAATGTCTTGAGGACGCTTCGACAGTGGCACTTGCCAGTAGCCCTTTAAAAGATCAAACTTAATGACAAATTTTGCTGTGCCCACTTGATCGACACAATCCTCCATACGAGGAAGTGGGTAAGAGTCTGGCTTGGTGATTTTATTGACTTTTCGAAAATATGTGCATGGTCTAAATGTTTGATCTGGCTTAGTGACCAACACACATGGGGAAGCCCAGCTAGAAGAAGATGGCTCTGCAATGTTATGCTCTAACATATACTTCACCTCCAACTCCAGCTGAGAGCGTTTTTCCTGAGAAACCCAGTAAAACCTCTGGCGAATTGGCTCAGCATCCCCCACGTCAATATCATGAATTATCACGTATTCTTGAGTCTGCCTTGCATCACACAGTCATCTGGATCATTGATTGTTTCTTCTCCACCTTCCTCCACCAAAAATGGAGAGTTCACAGCACCTACTGAAGCCACCAATGCCACTGGCTTTATTTCTCCCCCACTGGAACGAGGAAAATAGGGTGTGACATGTGACACAACTGTGTAGTCTTTCGCCTGTCAGGAGTGGATATCAAGTAGTTCAAGTCTGGAAAGGAGAACCCACTACTGGTAGGTCTGCCAGAACCTGATCTCCTGGACAAAATACATGTACCTTGGCCCGGCGATCGTACAAGCGCTTCATTTTACCTTGAGCCTTTTCCAGATTTGTTTTTACCATCTTACCTGCTTCATACAAACGTCTTTTGAACCCATTTACATAATCTACTAGAGTTGAAGGAGGGGGAGGCTTTCTCCAGTCATCCTGCAAGACAGTTAAAGGGCCATGAACAGAATGACCGAACACAAGATCGTTTGGGCTAAAACCAGTACTCTCCTGAGTAACATCACAAGCAGCTAGCATTAACCACGGAAGCCCTTCCTCCCAAAAACTACCAAGCTCCGTGCAATAAGAGCGCAAGAGCGATTTGAGTGTTTGGTGAAAGCACTCAATAGCTCCCTGGCTTTCTGGGTGATAGGCAGATGACTGGGCATGTTTAATACAAAGCTTTTTTAACATGTCTGCAAACAGTCCTGATGTAAAATTGGTTCCCTGATCACTTTGCAGCATTTTTGGGAATGCCAAACACAGTAATGAACTGGGTCAGAGCCTTTATTATGGACTTTGCTATTATGTTGCACAATGAGTAAGCAGCTGGATATCTGGTCGTCTGACACATTCCCATGAACAGATATAGGCTACCAGATTTGGACTTAGGCAGTGGGCCGACACAGTCGATTAACAAATGCTCAAAAGGCTGACTAGCTACCATTATGGGATGCAATGGAGCAGGTTTGATGGACTGATTTGGTTTTCCTGTGAGCTGACATGTGTGACAAGTTTTGATGTAGGCAGAAATGTGTTTCTTCAACCAAGGCCAATAAAAGTAAACTTTGTCATAGGTCTTTTTAACCCCCACATGCCCAGCTACCATGTCATGAGCAGTTTTGAAAATACCATCCCTCAGCTTAGTGGGAACCATAATCTGAAAAATAGCATCACCAATAAACTTCTCACCCTGAGGCAACCATTTTCTCACCAACATGCCCTCATCAAGAAAGTATCCATGGGCCACACTTCCCATCTCTTCTGCTGGACGCACCTGCTGGAACAGCTCAGACAGAGCAGGATCCCCCTGCTGCTCCTGTATTAAATCAGCACGAGACACAGAAAAGGAAAAGGCAGGTAAAGGAAACTGAACATCTGGAGCAATTTTCTTAACTTTGACCTCCAACTGATTTTTGTTCAGTGCCTGAGCCCTAGTGACGGCACACGCTGGAAAAACATGCTGGTGGTTCCTGCACTCAACCTGGTCCACAGAAGGAGAGCAAGTTACCACTGGTGAGAGAGGAGCCCCTGGGAATGGACCGTAAACCAGATTGTTTACCTAAACAATAGTTACAAGTTTGACCTGAATCCAATTTGTTACCAGGATTTCCTGCCTTGAAAGGAGGAAGGTTGATTCCTACACCTTTCTGATGATGACCAACAACAACACTATCCCTATGTCCATAATCACCACAGATTTTATGAATCAGGGCATATTCATCAGCTATGACAGCAGCTTCAACCAAAGTCTTAGCATTCCTCTCACTCAAATTAATAGCCATGCACTCAGGAAGTGTTTCTTTAAACTGTTCCAGCAAAACTAGTTCACTCAACTGTTCAAAAGTCTAAGCGTCAGAGGCTAGCCACCATCGACCAAAAAGAGTAGACAACTCACGTGCAAACTCTACATAAGTCTCTCTCTCATGCTTTCTTGCTTACCTAAATTTCTGCCGATAAGCCTCAGGTACTAATTCATATGCCATTTTTACCTTGAGATAATTTCCACTGTCTGACAAAGGCAAAGCAGAATAAGCCTCCTGGGTTTTTCCAGTCAACACACACTGTAACGGAGGGTCTGCTCAGAATCACTCCACTTCCTGTTCTTAGCCAACCTCTCAAGAATGTATCTGGATCCTTCTCTGAAAAATTGGGCACCAATCACAAACAACCAGAGACATCAAAATTTGGAGAGCTACCTGCAACAGGTTCCCCCTCCTTACTTGCTGTGGGATCACAAATCTTACCCTCATTGATTAATTCCAGCTTGTAACACTCAAACTCCTGACACTCTTTCTCCTGCTGCAAACTCAGCTTTACGTAACCTCACATTACATTTCAACCTCTCAATTTCCACAGCATGCTCCTGCGCACGAATAGCCTGGTCTTGCTCATTTCCAATTTATGCTGCAAAGTCAACAGTTCTTTTTGCTGTTCAAAAGTTAAAGGCACTCCAATCCCAGCTACAGGCCTCACAAACTTTTGAGACAGCTCTGGCTGACTGACATGAGAAGAAATTGCACTGACTGACTGGGTGTCACTACCTTTACCTGTAGCAGACAAACCCCCCAACTGAACCAAACCATCCTTTAATACGTACAAAATATGATCTTTACATCCCTGACTGGGGATTTCAAGCTCAAAATGCTCTGCCACCCTTACCAACTGATCCTTGGTGCAGGCCTCCAACAGACCTTCACTGGGATTCTGCAAAAAATCCTCAATCGCAGACATGATTGGACCAACAACAACAGTTGACCCACACAGACCAAATACATACATCTGGCACTCTAGACTAACCTGCCACAAACTGACCACAAAGGTTTACCCCCAACCTGATGTGACAGCCATAATGTGGAACATCCTCCCCCCTGGCTAACTACCTAACTGGGAAACTAGCTGTCTGTCTCAACCCTAGTCTTCATGCAGTAGCGTTGGTGGGAGATTTGAAAACATATCCCAATGACCCGGCCAGGCAACCATTAAAATGGCGACCTACCATTTGGTTCCACACCTTCCATCATGGAAGTGTACCCAAAGCAAAAATGCTGTGGCCACACTAATGCACAAAAACAACAAACTAAAACAAAAATATAATGAATCTACGGATGGATGTCATTCTAATACCTATCGGGAAAGTAGTTCCACTAAGAAGGCTGTTTTATTCACACCAGATCAGAGGCAAACACAAAACTAAGGCAGGTTAACAATGACCTACTGGTGTGACCAACTGAGCCTGAAATTCAATCCACACTGACTCACCACATATGTACCCTTTAAATATGTGTTAGACTCCCTCCAAAATCAATGCTTAAATTTAGGCTACTGCTACTGCTCCCCGGGGCAATGCGACTGGTCAGGATGTGGTTAAGAAAAGAACCATTGTCTCACGACAACTAGTGGGTCATTCATCAAAGCGTTTTGACCCAAGGCTGGATACTTCAAGATGGTATCTGAAACTAGAGGGATCCCAGATGACTTTTTACCTCCTTTTGGCCTAAGGATGGCTGAAAGAAGATTTTGTCCAGTCGGGGTATTACAGGGGTGAGTCCTAAACATTTGACCACCAGTGGTCTTGTGGGCCTTGTTCATTGATAATACTGGTTCAAGGGAAGTCCAGAGAGGCTGTTCCTCTAAAGTTAAATACAGTAATTTTCAGGAGCATACTATTATATCACAGTAATGTAATGGGCTTTAACTGTGATGTTACAATTGTATACATTTTACAGGAGCATACTGCCAAAGCATAATATGCAGGCATAACTACTGTGAGATCACAGTATACAGCTGTTATTTTCAATTCAATTTACTGTAAAATGATACAGTAACTTACTGTGAAAGTAATGCATCTAGTAGCCAGTAAGTTATTAAAAATGTACAGTCAAATATAATTTACAGGTGCCTTCTAAACCCTTTACTAGGATTGGGTTAAAATCTAATGAAATCGAATCAAATCAAATCAAATTTTATTTATATAGCACATTTCATACAGTAAAAGTAATAAAGTCATCTCAATGTGCTTTAACATACAACATGTGTGAATAAAAACAAATTAAGTCTTAAGAGTAATTCATCCCCAGCCCATCCACCTGCACAGCCATACCCAATCACACATCCCCAAAAGAAATGCTTAAGCTTGACTTAAGACCTACCTGTGATCATCAGGCAGTTTGTTCCAGAGAGTGGAGCCATAATGACTGAACGCACCTTCAACAAATTTATTTTGGATCATCGGCACAGTTAGGAGATCGGTGTCTGATGATCTGAACAGAACAGAACCGCTCAGTAATTTACATTTGGCATTAGTAACTAAACAGTAGTCACCAGACAATAATAATGGCCTTTTCTGAATACAGAAAATAAAACACGTTACCAATACATAATTTCTTCACAACAAAACTCATATGGTCAAGTGAATTACATGGAAATATATATATCCATGAACAAAATAAACCGTACACTCTCATGAGCCAAAAATACATTTTTAGAGGGATTAATGAACTCAATTTATTTCTTTCCAGTCTGCAGCTTGCTCGATCGGACATACACGTGGAAAACACCTTCATTTTCTATCTAAACACACAGGAAATGGTCACTCATGAAAATGATCAGCTTTAACTCATTATATGCCTCTACACTGTAGTGTGTATACTTAATTATCACTCACGCTGGCCCGCTGTTCAGGGCCTCTCTTTCTGCACGGTGGACATATCAGATGTACAAACACATTCTAGCAATCTACAGAAATGAGCAAAAAAAAAAACCACATTCATTAATTAACTCGAGACACACGGCTCTGTTACAACCTCATCTGCTCACACTGTTGCAATATGTCGCATTTCACAAACATTTATAGGTATATTTCCCTAAATAAAAAATGAAACACACACCTAAAGCCCACTCTCATTTTCCAGCACGGCTGCTTCCTTGCGCCTAATCTCACAGTGGTCATGTGCTGCTCTTAAAGTGACAGTACTTCCTATACTACAAAACTAAATGAGAAGCATAGAAACACAGAGTAGCACCTTCATTCAGTTCACCTGGCTACATTTAAATCAGTGATTACTTTGAGAAGTGCTTAAAGAAAGATGCGCCGGTAAGAGTGGCAGCGAGTCTGAGTAGCTCCTGTTTTTAAGTCATGTTTGAATGTGTTTTTTTCTTTTTTAATGATTGTTAACTTTTCTAATGTAATGAGTAAAGTTGTGTACACGAGGAATGATCTGGCTCTGAGAAGAACCACTTACGGAGTTAGACACCCAATACCGGCTGAGCTGAGGAAGCTGTTCTGAGGCTGCAGAGCAGGAGTAAAGCTAAAGGCTAGGAATTGGAGATACATGCCTTTCCTGCTGTCAGTCCTCATGGGGAATGTAAACTCTCTATCAAACAAGTGTGATGAGCTGCTGGCATTGGTGAGGAGCCGACGACTCTACAGAAAGTATAGTCTCATGTGCTTTATGGAGACGTGGCTGAATGACAACGTGCCTGACTCCTGTGTGAGTCTACCAGGCTTCTCTACTGTGTGATCAGACAGGGATGTGGAGGCGAGCAGCAAAAACAGAGGTGGGGGATTTGATCCTGCTTGTGAACAATAAATGGTGTCATCCTGGACATATCACGGTGAAGGACAAGATCTGCTGTTAGGATATTGAACTAATGGCAGTCAGTCTTAGACCGTATTATGTGCCACGGGAGTTTTCGCACATTGTCACCATTATTGTTTACAGTCAACCGTGATGGCAGCAACGGCAGTGGCGTGTGACGTCATCTATAACTGTTGCTAGGAGTCAGACCCAGCATCCTAGTGCATAATTGCAATAATGGGGGATTTTAACAACACTACTCTCACCTCCCATCTGACTGGGTTTGTTCAGTATGTGGACTGTCCCACCAGGGAGAATACACTAGATTTGTTTTATGGAAATGCCAAGGACGACTACAATGCCTCTGCACTACCACCTCTTGGCAGAGCAGGTCATAATCTGGTCTCTCTGCAGCCTGCATACAAACCCTGTGTATTAAGTTGCCTGTTACCAACCGCTCAGTCAGGAAGTGGTTCCCGGAGACCAGAGTCTCTCAGGGACTGTTTTGAAAGTACAGACTGGACTGTACTACTGGAGCCACAGGACAACAACATGGACATGGGCAGTAGGGTGGATATTCTAATAGATTATATAAACTTCTGTAGGGACACTGTGATGCCAGTAAACAATGTACGCTGCTTCCCCAACAATAAACCCTGGGTCAGCAATAATATCAAGCAGCTCCTTAACCAGAAAAAGCTGGCGTTCAAGCAAGGGGACGAGGAAAGGCTCAGGGAGGTTAAGCATGACCTGAAGGGGAGACTGACACAGGCAAAGGTGGACTACAAAAGAAAGGTGGAGAGTAAGCTGCAGCAGAACAACGTCAGAGAGGTGTGAAAGGGAATGAAGAATGTCACAGGCTATTCAAAGAAGAATAGCCAGGTTATTGATGGTGATGTGGACAAAGCCAACAACTTCAACCTGTTCTTTAACAGGTTTGATGGAGGGGCAGTGTTCACCCTACCCCTGCATCCATCCCCCCTTCCACAGTGTCACCTGCTGCTCCTGCTCCACTGTCTCCTGGAAGTAGCCCCTCCCCCACTAGTGCAGCTACAGCTACAACATCTACCACCCACGGCCATCTATCACTGTCCTTTACAGCAGACGAGGTGAGGGCGGAGCTCAGGAGACTGTGTACATAGATAGCTGCGGGCCCGGGTGGAGTGTGTCCAAGGCTCCTGAATGACTGTGCAGCCCAGCTAGCACAGCCCCGTCAGTAGCTCCTTAGCGGGATTCTTCAAACAGGCAAAGTCCCGGTGCAGTGGAAAACTTCCTGTCTCGTACCAGTGCCCAAAGTGGGACGCCCAGCCGAGTTAAATGACTACTGACCGGTGGCCTTAACATCACACATTATGAAGACCCTGGAGCGCCTGGTCCTCCGTTTCCTGAAGTCAGAGGTCATTGATGCTGTGGAGATGTTAACCATGTTCTATCACACAGTGGTGGCCAGTTCACTGTTCTATGCTGTAGTGTGTTGGGGAAGCAGACAAAAACATCAAGCGTTTGGACAACCTGGTTAAAAAAGCTGGCTCAGTGCTCAGCAGGAGACTGGATCCACTAAGAACTTTGATGGGGCACATTGAACAAACTGAAAGCTATAATGGACAATAGCAGACACCCTCTCCACAGCCTCCTGAAGCCACAGAGGAGCAGCTGCAGCAGTTGGCTCATCTCACTGCATTGCAGAACAGAACGTTTCAGGAGATCCTTCGTGTCACAGCCTGCATTCTGCTCCCCTGCTCTCCCTGTGTTTTTCCACTCTACCTTACAGCTACACCCCCCTCATCAAGACAACTCCACTCACCTGTGCACACAGCTGATTCAGCAATCCATGCATATAAACATCTGCTGCCTTTCCCTCTTTGCCAGATTGTTCTTTGACTTCATGCAAGACTTTCAAGCATTCACTCTTGATTTGACTCCCCGGTACCGACCCTGCTTCTGTCATCTCTGCCCTGGTAATCCCCTCAGCCTTCTGTCTCTTACTCTAAGTCCTGCCTGCTCCCTTCCTGGTTCTCGTCTGTTCGGCTCTGTGGCTGCATGGTACTACACCCATCCTGTTTACCTCTGCTCTCCTGGTTCAGCAAGTCACTTCAGTCTTCACTCCGCTACCAGCCTCAAGAGAAACCCACCTGCACTCACAGTACAGTCCCCTACTCTCAGACTGCTCACAAGTATTGACTGCCTGCTCTCATCTCACTCACTCACCGCTGGAACTACAAGCAAGCCAAACCCAAAGACCCCAGAACTGTTGCATATCTGTTAGCAATAAAGGTCATTACCAACTGTCTGCCTGCATCTCTGAGTGCTGTATTTGGGTACAACCACACCCGTGACAGTACAATCTGGCCAGAAATGTACCCAGTGCACTCTCCCTCACCGTGGAGCAACTGCAGATGGACCCAGTCATTTATGGACCCAGCCGCTCTTGGGAACTCGTCCTGCCAGCAACCAGGCCAAGACTCAGTCCCAGGTACCCAGTGTCTGGCCTGCTAGCATCCAGCCAGTCCCTCAATCTGCTGTCACCTGGGACTGCCAGGACAGTCACACCTGTTCTAGCGTCGGGGGTCCCGGTAGGCGCCACTCCTGTTCTGGCGTCGGGGATCCCAGCAGACATCACTCCTGTTCCTGGCTGGACTGTGTAGTGGGCAATTTGATCTTAATTTAATGTCTATTTGTCCACATATTCTATTTTAGTGTAATTTATTTTATGTCTATTTTATTTTGAGCTACTGGACAGCCAAATTTCCCTTCGGGGATTAATAAAGTTCTTTCTATTCTATTCTATTCTATTCTATTCTATTCTATTTCAGTGTTGTGCTTGGTTCAAAAGCTAGATTGATACACATACAGATTATGGAGTGCTATATAATTGCTTGTAGGTGACCTTTTCAAGTATTTTGCTAAGAAAGGGGATATTGGAGATTGGGCTGTAATTGCTAATTATGGATTGGTCTCAGTTGTTCTAGTTTAGTAATGGTGCAACGACAGCATGCTTGAGAGAAGAGGGGAAAACTCCAGATTGTAAACAACTGGTAACGGTATTGAGAACATTAGATGACAGGCAATTGAATACACTGTTGAAAAATTTTGTGGGTACTGGGTCCAAGGAGCTGGTGGATGAGAACTTTGTTAAAATGACTTTTTTTTTCTTGGGAAGACAATCTCTAAAATGACCAATTATCTGTTTTCTTGATCATATAAGAAGTGTTTTACTATTGTTCTGAAATTGTCAAGAATGTAAAACAGCTTCTGCTCTACATTCATTCCTCCTTTAAATGTCTAAAATGGAGCAACTTCTTTCACAAAATGAGTCTTCTATGCTGTAGAACTTTTAGCTGTATTTCACAAGTGCATTTTGTAGATGAAAAAAAAAGTTAGTGTTTCCGAGGCCTTCCTGGTTTGCCTTGATTCTTCTTCTTCTCCTTCTTCTCTCGGCTGTTCCCTTTAGCGGTCGCCACAGCAAATTATCTGCCCTCCATCTAACCCTATCCTCTGCATTGTCTTCTCTCACCCAACTGACTCTTTCATTACATTCATAAATCTTCTCTTTGGTCTGAGTTCCAACCTCAGCATCCTTCTACCGATATATTCACTATCCCTCCTCTGAACATGTCCAAACCATCTCAGTCTGGCTTCTCTTACTTTATCTCCAAAACATCTAACATGTGCTGTCCCTCTGATGTACTTATCCCTGATGCTATCCATCCTCGTCACTCCCAAAGAGAACTTCAACATCTTCGTCTCTACTGTCTCCAGCTCTGCCTCCTGTCTTTTTCTCAGTGCCACTGTCTCCAAACCAAACAACATCGCTGGTCTCATCACCGTCTTTTACATGTTTCCTTTTAAAATTGCTGGTACTCTTCTGTCACACATCATATCTGACACTTTTCTCCATCCGTTCCAACCGGCTCACACACATTTCTTCACCTCTTTTCCACACTCTCCATTGCTCTGGACTGTTGACCCTAAGTACTTAAAATCCTCCACCTTCTTTACTTCTACTCCCTGTAACCTCACCGCTCCACTTGGCTCCTTCTCATTCACACACATGTATTCTGTCTTGCTACGACTAACCTTCATTCCTCTCCCTTCCAGGGCATACCTCCACCTCTCTAGATTTTAAACACATTCCTCCTCTCTTTTTTCGACTAACAGTAGTTCACCATGTAGGTCAACAGCACCTGTGGTGGACGTTGTTAACCTGGGCCTCATATGAGTCATATTCGTGATTCACATGTTTGATTTGGCATAGGTTTTATGTTGGATGTCCTTCCTGACACAACCCCCTGCTTGGTACTGGCCCAGTGAGAACACTGGCATGTGCCCCTTGGGGCTGCATTCCTGGTTTGCCTTGACTGTTCTTTTCTTTTGCTCAGTTTCTTGTGTGACATCAATTGTCATGAAAATGCAACTCGTTTCACCTGCACCAGTGTTAATTTTGTCAACTAAAACTTCAACGAAAACTTTTCGTTGACGACCCTTTATTCCGTGACTAATTTGTGACGAGAACGTAAATTTAATAAGTACTGACAACAAAAACTAAAACGAAATCTCTGTTCATTATGAAGTGACGAGTAAAAACGTGACGAAAAAGCTGACGCTGGCTGGCCAGACAATCTGGATTAAAACCATCCTCAATGCCTTGATTGTTTTCCCTTTTAACCAATTAATTATCTTAACTCAAATTCAAACTCTCAGTCTATCTTTCTGATTGGATGACCTCCCCCCGCCCTCCGCGCAGTGGCGGTGCACGTTCAATTTTGCCACACAGAAGCCTTGGCTCCACAGCGGGAAGCCGGGAACAACGCCTGTAAAACTCTGTAAAAGTACACCAAAGCATACATTTTCGTTTCCAAATATTTATTTGAAAACAAAACCATTCATACGGTCAATAAAAAACCATTTTGTTAATAATAAAAAACAAATGTAATGTCAACAGTGACCGCGCCAGCTGGCGGGACTGCGGCTGAACCACTTCCGATGTTCATTCATTCATTCAATCGTGTCTTCAGTGTGTGTGTGTGTGTGTGTATTAGTATGTCAGAGAGGAGGAGTAGGCTATCAATAAAAAAAAAAAGTTTCCACTAATTATTTCGGTGTTTATTTTATTCTTAAGGTTTTTTTTATTAAAATGCGTAATATAGCCAACAATAGTATAGACCAAAAGTTAATCTAATTTATTATTGTAGAATGTATTTAGCAAATCACAACTTTTAACTGGAGACACGACACAGCAGCAGCAGCGCTGCAGCAAGAAAGAAAAAAAAAAAAGGCATTATAAAAAGCCGACAAATAGTGTTAATTAATTGACATAAGACATTGGAGAGGTTGTCAGTCCTATTCTATAGCCTAGTCTGTAATATTTCTTTTATTTTATCATAACTTCTTGGAAATTACTCAAAAATGCATTTTTTGTGTGCTTCTGAGCACACGGGCAGCATAAACAATGAAGTTACATATGACGGGCAGACCGTTGTGGCGCTTGGAGGGACGCTGTAACACTGAATTAAAATGGGCATATGATTAAATGTGTTGGCTAGGTTTTGATGCCCTTGTAAGAAAATACTAAATTAAAATGGGCATAACAGTTAAGCTGTTATGATCTTCTTTTGATGTCTTAAGAGGATTGGAGCTTTATTCTTGCAGGTTGTAAGTCNGACTCCGCGAGGAATGTCCGCAGTCATTCGGGCTTTCATAGTCGAGCGCACTTCCGTGTTGTAGTTTCCTGTAAAAATGTCCGTGAAAAATCCCTGCGATGTGAAAAATACATGCCGAGCAGTCACTGGTGCGCGGAGCGGAGTCCGCGCGGTCGTAAAATCTGGGCTATGCGCGCACAGGGCTTGCGGACGTCCGCTTTGAGTCCGCGCGGACCTCCGCGGAATCTGTTCCGCGTATGTTCCCCCCGAGTATGTTCGGGCCTTAAATTTAAATGACTAAACATACAGTTAAAGGTATGCTTACAATGGAGTTTTTACTACCATGACAAACATCCTTTTGCAAAATCTATTACAGTATAACAAAACTGTCAAATTACGTCAAAAGACTAAAATGAGACTAAAACTAAAAGTGATTTTCACTGACTAAATTTTAACAAAAACAAAACAAAATTAAAAGACTAAAATGTGGCTAAATCCAGTCTTTGGTGAGTGAGTAAGACTAAAATGAAATTAAAAATTCTTGTCAAAATTAACACTTGCACAAGAAGAAAGGATTTCCATAGTGACAATGTGAAATTATAGCTAAGGGGTAGGTGAGGGGCGAGCAAGGAGAGAAGAGGTGTCGGAGTCATACAATCAGCAGTGACAAGTAATCATTTGGGAGTTTTATAAAGTGCAGACTTTAAGTGTGGAGGAGACAAGGCAGAAGAGTGATAGATGATTTGGTTAAAGTAAGGAGGATGGGAAGAATGCACAGATGACATGATTACAGAAGGATGAGGCGATAAGCCTGATGAGCCTTAATGGGATACAATACAAAAGCAGAAGAAGAGGATGTGTTTAAATGGGACTAAAGAGGAGGCTGAGTATGCAGTAAAGGAAAACAGAAGGCAGGTGGTGGTTAGCATCAGAGAGAGGGCAAGGTGAGTGCACAAGATTGATTGGTGATTGTTCTTGGATTTTGTGGCACAGAATGTGGAAGCAATAAACAGAGAGAGAGAGAGCGAGAGAGAGAGAGAGAGAGAGAGAGTTGTTAAAGAGGAGGGAATATAAACTCCCAGGTGCCAGGTATTTTTGCTACTGGGATGTGAGATGACAGGAATCTAATGAGCTCCCTCATAGCTGGGCAAGTTTCATCTTATGAATCACACAAACAGTAAAACACACACACACACACACACACACACACACACACACTGTGTGTTTTACTGTTTTGCACGTAAGAACACGTAATGAATTACAGAGCTCGCAGCCTAAAACCTTGGCCCTGTACCTCAACACATGATACACGCATGCACCATTTTGTTCAGTGAATCGATCCCTCCACAGCCACTGGAGGAAATACACATGGAATCGAATGCTCCATGACATATTTCTTTTTTTTTATAATTTTATTTTTATCAGAGAGAGACATACAAAATCTTTTCAGCACAATTACACACACAAAAAACATGCACAACATGCGACGCATATATCCCTTATGCAGTTGCACCGAAACATATTCTTCCATCTATTGCTCTCTCTTTCCTTTTACAATTTGCAAAATAAGAACAATTGAACAGAGGATGTCACACTTTTCCAAACCTTCATCACTCATTTTTCTATGGAGATCTACTCACAGCATCTGCTTCCTCAGTCGTCTCAATAGTTCATAGTCTGGTACATCAAATCATGTAATAAGGTACTTTGAGCAGTTCAGGGGCCTCATTTATAAAGGCTGTGTACGCACAAAAGAAGGCGTATCCCACTTTTAAGCAAAGTTTCGGATTTATTAAAAACAAACTTGACGGGAGAATGTGTGGTCCTCCACGCAAACTCTGACCCTGCTGTACGCACATAAACTGGAGAAATGAGAAACTGCGACTCCGATGGCAGAAGGATGAAATGCAAGAAAAAGTGTGAAAGTGATACTGTTGTATGTAAAATGAATCAAAATATGACCTCTCACGGATGATATAAAGAGCTAATTTGTAAAAAATAAATAAAGCCGTTTTTACAGTACATAAACTCCTGTGTGATTAATACTCCTTGGAGCGCGCATGTAACACATGATTCAGGATGATAAATAAAGACTGAGATAATCTGTCGTTATGTCACACACACACACACACACACACACACACCTGTATCTCGTCAGACAATTAAGATATTAAGATATAAAAAGGCACGCACTCACAATGCGTAAAGACGCACAATGGCTTATTTGGCACTGCTCGAGGATGTGGCGGACAGGAGACTTCGGGGGGAGCGGCTCTTCAGGGACCAGTAAGATCCATTGGCCCATGATGATGAGTGGCTCATGAGCCGGTTTCGACTGCCATGCGCTGCGATCCTGGACCTCTGTGATGCGTTGGGCCCGGTACTACAGAGGAGCACCCACAGGAACCACGCCGTGCCAGTCCCTCTGCTGCAACACTCGGTTTCCTGGCAACCGGCACCTTCCAGAGGGAACTGGCTGACAGGTAGGGGATATCCCAGCCTACCTTCAGCCGCATTATGCCAGACGTGTATCATTGGTTTGTCACAATGGTACATTAACTTTCCTTACACGGTGGGTGAACAGGCAAACAAAAAAAAATGCAATTTGCAGCAATGTCCGGTTTCTCCAATGTAATCGGGGCTATTGACTGCACTCATATTGCAATAAGGGCACCAAGTGAGAATGAACCTGCTTTTATTAAGCATGTTCATTCCATAAACGTAAATATATCAGTGTATCATATTTCACATCATATTTAATTATTCTTAATAGGCGATTGTAGCCAAGTACCATAATGACATGCAAATAAAAACTCAGGTAAGTTCAATGTCTGGGCTGAGGCAAAAAGGTTGGGATTCTGGGTGCAAGCGATGCAGTAACGAGACGTCGGCGTTTTTTCCTTTCATGTGGCTCAGAATCGCCTTCTCCCCCATGTTGGCGATGTCAAACGATTTCACACAAAGCTTGCATCTAGCTCTGTGTGTGAATTGGGAGTCCTTGGCCAACCAGTATTTATATACGGTATTGTCAAGCCATCCATCCAAAAACTTCTACCCATTGTGAACCATGTGAAACTCGTCGTCTTGTCGAAGGTGCAGTGTTGGAGTGAAACTTGATACCTGGGGGGCTGGAGGAGGGTCATGGGGCAGCGGACTGGACATACCACTTGTCAATCAGGTCAAAGGGGTGGTATGTTTTCTGAGACGTTTGCTCTCACACAAACTGTGCTTGGCCTGGCATAAAACACAATCCGGATTGATTAAATTATTTTTGGAAATACCTAATTTTCTATTTTAGAAAACAGTATTTTAGAACAGTGGTAATAGTCTGGAAACATAAATATTTTTCCATACTTTTTTTTTTCATTTTCCATACTTTTTAATACCTGGAAATTGATCAAATTTATTTCCATACTTTTCCATACTTTCCATACTTGCGTAGGAACCCTGGACATACACTTACCTGCATCATCCAGTGCTTCTGGCACATTTGGTGCTTCTGGCTCATCTGTGTCCCCCTCCGCCTCCGTCACCACGCCACTTAAGAGGGACTCGCCGATTATCCCCGCCAGCTTCTCATCTGTGGGGGTGAGCTCCGGTGTCCCCTTTCCCCCACCAGTCGCACTTACACTTCTTCCGTGTAGGGCCAGGCACTTTTTTGCCTCCACTTTTATATCTGATCATTTCTTCTTTATTTCTGCCACAGTCCGGCCCTCTGTGGCAACGTTGTTGACAGCATCTGCCACATGCTGCCACTCTTCTGCCTTTTTGGCATTAGTAATGCCCATGCTGTGCCCACCAAATAACACAATTTTTCTTTTTTTCCACCTCATCTACAAGAATTTCCACTTCACATTGCATGAAATTTCTTTTCTTTGCTCTTTTCCCCTCTTGGGCCATCTTCAGTCTCGGTATAAATGAATATGTATCAAGAGTGTTCCCCCGACCTTTTATAGCCACATATGGGCGAGGCACCCTCAGGTGCCCCAACTTTAGAGTTGATTGTGATTTAGAACTGGAAACAGGTGTAGGATGTGCATGCGCACTGTGTTATAAATTAGGTAGTTTTTGTGCGCATGCATTTCCTGTGTTTCCTCCATACGCCGTTTGTAGTGATCTTTCCTACGCACAGTTTTATAAATGAGGCCCCAGGTCTCCGTGAGCTTATATGCCTGCGTTTGGTTGTAATCACCTCCTTGTCACAGCTTTCTTCCCTCCAATCAGTAATATACTCATTAAATATCTATCTGCTATTGATTGGATGTACAATACCATGGTACCCAGACACACTGACAGGACATCAAATGGAATTAAAGCTGCAAGCAGCGTTGGGCGGGACCTTGGACTCACGCCGTTTCGGCCTCCAGCTCACATAGACAGTTACAGACAAAAGTTGTAGACGATTTTAGACCCATCTCCACTCTAGCTCACAGCTAACAATTTCTCTGCATTTGCTCATGTTACTTTCAGAGGCACTAGCTCACTTCCTGTTGGATTTAGGTCAGGGATGTCAGTGCCTGATTTGTAGGTCTCGATAAGACGAACAAGCCAGTTTATGGTTTGATCTTTCTACGACATTCCTACGGGCAGCAGTGGCCATTTCAGTGTGTCTAGGTGGCGCTAGAGAGCCCATTTTGGCACTTTTGGGGTTAATGTTTTCATTTTATCAAATTTGTCGCCAGTCCTGACATGTGTGCCAATTTTGGTGAGTCTTTGAGCATGTTCAGGGGGTCAAATTTTGTTTTTTTTGCACACCAATGGGGCCCCATGTCATGCAGTAGGTGCCCTTTTTTCCTTTTCGCCCCTGTCCTTCAAATATCCTGAGTCCATCACTGAGAGGGAGAGAAAGCTGTGAGAGACCAGGCAGGTGGAGATGGCTTTAAAATGTCTCGAACTCCTCCCTTTTATTCCCAAACCGTGGGTCCAATCGTCAATCTGAGCATACCAGCAGAGAGATACACTCATCCCGAACACAGACATATAGGTTTTTATGTTTGTGGAGTCAAAAAATGTGATCTTGGTCGCAAGTTTAAGATGTCTAGCTCACAGCTGACAATTTCTCCACATTTGCTCATGTTACTTTCAGAGACACTAGCTCACTTCCTGTTGGATTTAAGTCAGGGGTGTCAGTGCCTGATTTGTAGGTCTCGATAAGACGAACAAGCCAGTTTATGGTTTGATCTTTCTACGGTATTCCTACAGGCCGCAGTGGCCATTTTAGTGTGTCTAGGTGGTGCTAGAGAGCCAATTTTGGCACTTTTGGGGTTAATTTTTTTTATTTCATCAAATTGCCTCTGCCTTTGGCCAAGGTCCCTAATAAGTGCACCAAAAACAATAGGGTCCTCGCCCTTCAGCCAAGGTCCCTAATAATAAATGCACCAAAAACAATAGGATCCTTGGCCTTCAGCCTAACTATTTAATTTCAGTGCAAAAACTGAGCAGGCCAACATATATTGGACTTCACTGCCCAGGCTGCAGGACTCAGAGGAGAAAGACAAGCTTTGTTCTCAGGGCTGTTTAGCTCCTGAACTCCCAACCCCACTGATTCAGTATCCGCACCATTGCCCCCACCACCACCACCATGCACTTTATATTGACTTATAGTATTTTTCATGGACTTAAACACTTCCAGTACTTTAATGCATATCATGTAGCATCCTTTTAATTGTCTATGTTGTCTTGTCAATTGTCTGTATGTGTTGTTGGGCTACTCTATGTGCCTTTTAATTGCCCCTCAGGGACAAATAAAGTGTTTTGAATTGAATTGAATTTGAAAGTGTAATGCTGCAGCATAGTAGCTAAAGATTTGATTAGATTAGATTTGATACACATTTTGGCACTTTAGGGGTTAATTTTTTCATTTTATCAAATTTTTCGCCAGTCCTGACATGCGTGCCAATTTTGGTGAGGATTTGAGCATGTTTAGGGGGTCAATTTAGGCCTCAAAGAGGTGGCGGAAAAAAGAATAAAGAATAATGAATAAAGAATAAAGATTAAACGCACCAAAAACAATAGGGACTTCGCCCTTCGGCCGAGGTCCCTAATAATAACAATAATAATAATAATAAATGCACCAAAAACAATAGGGACCTCAGCCGAAGGACTTTTCATTGGTTTCCAAATGAATGGATATTTGGCATATGTATTTGGTGCATTTTTTGCATTCTTTTTTTTCTTTTTGGCTGTGGCCGGATCGGCCATGGCAGATGAGAGCCTCCATGTGTTTATGATTTTTTGCCTGGCATAGGCCCGGTGGGGGGTCTTGTAGGCATGGTGGCCCGCCGGGCCTGTAGCATTGTAGGGGAAACACTGAGTGACTCCGTTCCTCTGAAACTGTCAGAAAGTCAATATGTGTCCATTCCTTGATTACCTAGTAAGTTATTCATATTCCTTTAGTCCATAAGGGTCAACAATTTAAAAGAATCTAAAGTGTTTTTCATAAAAATTACTCCAAGGTATGAATATTGTTTTAACAGGATAAAGTGTTGTGTTGTATGCCAGGTGCCATTATCCTCAAGTGCTTTGAAATGATTGTCATAATATATTACATAATTGATATGGCATTCAAATTCTAATTTTATACAAGTAATATTCATCGTGGTTCAAATAAACAATTTGATCATATTTGCCATCTTTGCTGAGCAACCATTTTGTGTAAATTTTAGTCATATCACACAACCCTCCCTAATGTCTTGCTCATTGGCCTTTTTCCTTGCTACTAATGTGGCTGTGAATGGGTAGAGGGCAGATATTGTGAGGTGATTCACAATTATTTTTCATAAATAGTTATTAGCCCTGATGGCAGACCCACCAATATGTCAGCTGGGATACCCCTCCTGATGGGCACATATCATTGATATGGATGTTGTCCCCAGCCAACATTTCTAAGTGAGGCCCATGTGGGTAGTAAATGAGCTGAAAAATGGGTCCTATAAGGGACTGTCCACAGATTCCATATTGGCCCCATGACATTTGCCCACATGGGTGGGTTTAACCAAGTGTGCCCCAGAGAAGATTCCCATTTCAGACCCCTACCTACTTTGTACTCAGGTAGCCCCAACGTGACCCATGTGGGATCCACTCCCACCCATGTGGGCAATTAGTATGGGGCCAATATGGAACACATGGACAATCCAATATAGGGCCCATTTTTCAGCCCATTTTCTTCCCACATGGGCCCCACACACAAATGTTGGCTGGGTGGTGTGCCACCCAAACTGTCCCCACTATGTTGTGTGCATCTATGTGTGTGTGTGTGTGTTCTGTCCATTTGCCACTGAAGGGGCCTCCCAAGGGTCTCCCTCTCCAAGTAAAAAATGACAGAGACAACAGCCGAATCTCTGCCCTCTCTCTCTCTCTACATCCTACATCCCTCACTTTCTCCCCCGTCTGTCTATTGACAGGTCTGCGGCTACAGCACCATGCACACAATGAATTTCAATGATCCAGTATGCATCAGAAACCATTACCTTCATCGCATAAATGTACACTGTGAATATGAATCACCCACAGTGGGTGTCACTGACTATTTGAAACACACATACACGTTAAAGTTTGAATGCTAAATCTCCTCGGTGCACCCGTGTGCTCCAGTCCTCTGTCACTCTCGGGGAAAATACGGAGATTCATGCACAATGAAGCTCATGAATTATCAGCTGTGCATGAATGTCAACTATCGGGCTCACATGTGTATCCATCATTCTCATAGGCTGATGTGTCAAAAGATCAGGCCTTGCTCAGTGGACCATGTGCCTGTGAGTGATGTGTGTGCAAAGCTCTTGTCATTTATACATGCAATCAATTATCCAAATAACATAAAAATATGGAATACATGTACACACAGCATTGACTGGCATATCTCTGTGGTCTGGATCCATTGTATATCTATCTATCATGCTGATGGTAAACATATCTTTTCATCACCTTTTCCATATAGTCACATTTGATTGGATACATTCAGGCATATAACTTTTGCTTAAATGTCAGGGGGCTATGAAAAAACGAACACAGCTCACATTACTCATAGTTCTGTAGATATACACTCATATGAGTACATTGCAGTGGGCTTGTGCTTTAGATACTACGATATTTCTTTACTACCGCCAACCATGCACATCACTGTAATGCCCATAGGCAGGGGAGCAATATCACATAATACACGTCTAGAGACTGTGATGGAACTTAATCTACTACACCAAGAATCCTACATAATGTTGATACTACCAATTTACACATTTTGCATGCATGTGAATACTCAATACAGTTAAATCAATATAGTAATGAATGAATAGAATTTACATGTTCTTTGTAACAGGACAGCACCAGCTAGCCACATTTGACCTTGGATTCAATAACAAATACACATTACCACATCCCTATGCAGGAGTTCAGGAGCCTGTAAAACTGTTTTTCTTTAGTATTTATCATTTCTTCTAAGATCCATCAGTGTATAATTCCATCTGAAGTGAAGAAAAAAATATTTTAAAAAATCACATGATACCTGAAAGGGCTTTTCAGCAGAAGCAAGTATAAAAATCTGTTCCCAAATAGATTCTTATATGTAGATGTGCTGTTGAACTGTAACAGATTTAAAAGTTTATATATGCATAGCATGGTGCATGGAGTGGATAGTGTGTGTGTGTGTGTGTGTGTGTGTGTCTGTGCGTTTGTGGAGGGGAGCAGGGGGATTGGGGCTGCAGTGTTTAGAATTACAGTGGGCAGATATGAATCAGGTTTTTTGAAGTGATACATATTCATACGGGGGATGGGATTGGGGTCGGCCTGTTCTTTGGATTGTTTTCAGTGCCCGCGTTGACACTTGTGTGCAGACTTCTGAACATGCACACACACACACACACACACACACACACACACACAAGACACAGAAGGGGCAGCACACACTTGGAAGTGTGTGGAATGGGAGTCAGAGGACACTGGGTTACATAATTGTCTATTTAGTCTTCCATTTAATCTAAATGCAACATGCCTCTGAATTTGTCATCATCCTAATCTGTAATGGCATCACTCTTGCTAATTGCAATGATGTTAGAACGTCTACATTGTCTTAGGGCAGCACCCTGAAGGTCAGAAATTCGAATCATCATTCGTGACCCCTCAGTCGACGGAGATTGCTTCAAGTTGAGTAGTATTAAGGCTGTGGGATTAAGAAAAAGCCCTACAACCATTCAATTCATTTTTAACATGTGGTAATGTGTTTTTCAGAGCCATCTTTAAACGCTCCATGAGTAGGTGGTGCCAGGCGGCATACGCATGCTGTCGTGTTGTGATCTGAATCATTCGCACAGACGAGTCAACCTGATCTCACAGGAATACATGCAGGGCCGTGCTGCCCATAGGGCAGGTTAGGCAAATGCTATAGAGGGAATCGCCTTGTTGTTTACAAATACTTCTGGGTAGAAAACCAGCAGTTTAGCCATATATCTATATGTATATATGGCTTCCACTGAGGAAACACTGGAGTTAAGAACTAAACTATGATAAATGACATAACATAAAATAAATTTGTTATTAAATAAAATAAAACATATAGACTACAGTAGATAAAAGTAGAGCATGCTGAAAGTAAATACAATAATAGGCTAAATAGTATCTAAGCAATAATAAATAGTGTCTAAACAATAATAAATGGTATTTAAGTTGTCTATTAGGCTACCATTCCACTCTGTAAATATATTTTAAAATTTCAATATAATTTTAATATCATTTTTGCTTGTTTCATTATTGTTATTATTGGTTTACTTTTTAGTAGTATTTTATTCATTCATATTCAAAAAAGCCCACCCTGGATCCAGAGGTGTTAGCCAACTATAGACCAATACCTAATCTTCCCTTTCTTTCAAAGATCCTTGAGAAAGTAGTTGCAGACCAGCTGTGTGATTTTCTCCATGATAATAATTTATTTGAGGAATTTCAGTCAGGATTTAGAGTG
>NC_065510.1:46753962-46775078 GCF_006386435.1 Epinephelus moara
TTCTACTGTTATTATACACATATGATTATTGTCACACATGTATACTATCAGATATTAATATATTATTATTAATTATAATATTATTACTTTCATTAATGTTGTTGTAAGCTACTGTCATTACCGTCTGTCCTGCATCTCTCTGTCTCTGTCTCTGTCTCTGTCTCTCTCTCTCTCTCTCTCTCTCTGTCTCATTGTGTCATACGGATTACTGTTAATTTATTATGTTGATCTGTTCTGTACGACATCTATTACACGTCTGTCCTTCCTGGAAGAGGGATCCCTCCTCAGTTGCTCTTCCTGAGGATTCTACCGGTTTTTTTTCCCCGTTAAAGGGTTTTTTTGGGGGAGTTTTTCCTTATCCGCTGTGAGGGTCCTAAGGACAGAGGGATGTCGTATGCTGTAAAGCCCTGTGAGGCAAATTGTGATTTGTGATATTGGGCTTTATAAATAAAATTGATTGAATTGATTGATATTCTCTGAGGATGACTCATTTTAGTAACTATTTACAGTAAAAAAGAAAAAAACAAGCAAATGAACAAAAAAATAAATAAATTTATACACTGGGCATTCAAAGTGCTCTCTGAAACTTGACTTGGGATGGCTTGTGTCCAAAAAATGAAAAAATCAAAACTAGAGCTAAACCAATACATCATTGGAAAGGTCTCAACCTGGAGAGTAACATATGTCAGTGTGAAGATTCTACATGGCTCCTGCTTGGACATACTGACCTTTGAACCTTGAACTCAGTGCATGTTTGTTTATAATTCAGCAACAAAAGGGGGTACAGACATGGGACTAACTGTTATAGAGAGCTTTTTACCTCAACTGTAATGTGAGTGTAGTCAACAACTGTGGGTGCTATCAGATATGGGTAAAATATGGATAAAATTAATTTTCACCTATTTAGAAATTAGATATTTAAAATCTGATTACACAAATGTATTTACCATCCCCTTAAAGTCCACAGTGTACTCTGAATTCAGTATTTACAACTTCCAAATCTAGGAAACATAGCAGCAACAACAACAACAATAATAATAATAATACATTTTATTTATAATACCCTTTTCATCAAAAGATCTCAAAGTGCTACAGGTTAAAAACAAAGGGGAAAAAGGAATGGAAGGGAATAAAAACAAGATGAGCAGTTTTAAACAAAAACATCTAAGGGGGACCAAAAGCTTTGCTAAAAAGAAATGTCTTAAGACCTTTTTTAAAACAGTCAGTGGACTGTGGTGCCCTCAAGGTGTCAGGGAGGGCATTCCATAGATGTGGGGCAGCAGCACAGAAGGCCCTATCTCCGCATGGTCCTGAGTCTGGTTCTGGGTATGTGGAGGAGGTTTGAGTGAGTGGAGCGGAGGGAGCGTGTTGTGTTTTGTGGGTTGAGAAGTTCTTAGAGGTATGGGGGGGCATGTCCATGGATACATTGGTGTGTGAGGAGGGAAACCTTGTACTCAATCCTGGTGGAGACGGGAAGCCAGTGGAGTGAGTAGAGGATGGGGGTGATGTGCTCATGTTTCCGCACTCTCATCAGGATCCTAGCTGCAGAGTTTTGGATGTACTGAAGCCTCTGCAGGCTCTTGCTAGGAATCCCAATGAGAAGTGCATTACAGTAATCCAGTTTGGAGGAGATAAAGGCATGAACCAGCTTTTCGGCATCTGAGAGGGAGAGAATGGGGCGGAGTTTGGCAATGTTACGGAGGTGGTAGAAGGAGGTCTTGCAGAGGTGGTTGATATGGGATTCAAAGGTGAGCTGGGGTCCATTTTTACACCAAGATTTGTGACTGTTGATGAGAGGGGGATGTTGGAGCCAGAAAAGGTGATGCTGGTTATGGATGATGATTTGGTTTGGTGAGGGGCGCCAACCAGGATGGCTTCGGTTTTGGAGCTCTTGAGTTGGAGGAAGTTGTGCTCCATCCATACCTTTATCTCCTCCAGACAGGTGGTGAGTTTTGACGGGGATGACTGTGATGATGAGGGTGGGGTTGCAGCTGTGGCATTTACATAGAGCTGTGTGTCATCAACATAGCAGTGGAATGAAATTCCATGGTGGCTGATGACTTGACCAAGGGGGGTGAGGTAGAGGATGAAGAGGATGGGGCCAAGGACTGACCCCTGGGGGACACCGCAAGTGACTGTGTGGATTTGATTTGGAGTGACCCAGGGAGATGTATTCTGTCCAGTTTGTGAGGTATGATTGGAACCAACTGAGGGCAGTGTCATTGAGTCCAGTGGTGAGGTGGAACCAGTTTAATAGAATGCCATGGTCGACTGTGTCGAATGCAGCAGAAAGGTCCAGGAGGATGAGGAGGGAGGGGGAGCCAGCATCGGATGATATGAGGAGGTCGTTAGTGACTCTTACGAGGGCAGTTTCTGTGCTGTGGGCGGAGCGGAAACCGGACGGGAATTTTTTGAAGAGGTTGTTATGTTTAAGGTGGTCCTGAAGGTGGGTGGCAACTGCTTTCTCAACATAGTTGTAGTTCTTCTGGTTTGCAAAGTAGGGTTCTAAATAGGGTCATAAAAGATATATCTACTGAATAGATCAAAAGGCTAGTAAAGCCAAACTAGTAATTGCACTGCACCTAGATGAACTATGTTTAAGGGATAGTGCAGCCAGAAATGAAAATTCAGCCATTATCTACTCACCCATATGCCGAGGGAGGCTCAGGTTAAGTTTTAGAGTCCTCACATCCCACAAGGACATTTGGATCACTACGGATGAGCAGTATGGACATTTTTGGACGTTTGAATCTGGGGCGCCATCAGCCCCAGAAAATAAGGATGTTGGTTAATTTCAGATATTTTAGCTAGTACTCTAGGAACAGCGTTTTTGGGACGGTATTTTTTTGCGGCTTGTAAAATAGAGTTGTAAAATAGGGTTGTAAAAAGATAGATCTACTGAATATATCTAATATCTAGTAAAGCCAAACTGTCATGTTATTATTCTTCTTATTATTGATGGGAAATCATGACAGAGGAATATATTTGCCGTTTTAATATCAAGAACACTTTTGTGTTTTTGTGTGTATACAGGACGTTGTTGAACCAGGGAATTCGTGTGTACACCATGACAATAGATCCTAATTGACTTTACATTGGCATTGTTTCCGTGGTACTGGCACGTAATTTCAACCCATTACATGCTGCCACCACGGAATGCGATGTTAAGAGGTCGTGGTCATTTCACGTATTTCTGTGAGATCAGGTTGGACGAGACGTGTGCTGCTGGCCAGTGCTGCTGTGTGTCAATTATGTTCAGCAAACCAGCCAGCAAGAAGCGCAGTTTCTTCCAAACAAACCGAGTAAGTTCAGTAATGCTGTTGCATGTAGATAATGTCAGCTAAATGATGACTAATTAATGGATGCCAATATATCAAGTTAAGCTAGTTAACAAGAATACTAATGTTATTGTTACCTATGTTAAATCACTTGCTAGCTCGTTTCATGCTAGGAATAAACCCACTCCTCCTTCATTTCTGCGCAGAACTTGTGCTCATTATTGCTTTGCACATATTTTTTAAATCTTTATTGCCACAATAGAAAGAGCAGGGTCAGGGAGGAGACAGTGGACAGAGGCCAGCAAGGATGATCATGCAGGGTCTTCACTAGGGATGGGTACCGAACTCCGGTATTGAAGGAGCCCCGGGGCTACATTCTTCAAGACCGCAGTATTGATAAGCTCTGACCTTAACGGTTCTGCTATCAGTACTGGAGCAGTCGCGTATTTTTTTTTTTTTTTTTTTACAAGATAAACATTATCTTGCACATTTATCTCACCAACTCTGTCAATTATCCGTCATTGTATCATAATTTTCGCTATTCTCCCTGAAGATGAGAGATCTGTCTCACTCACCTTGGCTGCCTGCTGTGTGTGAGTGGAGAGCAAGGGGGCAGGGCTGTTGTTCCAGTGACACACACACACACACACACACACACACAAGACAGCGCATACACCAACTCAAGCTCGTAACCTACCTTTAGATAGATAACAATGGCGGAGAGAGCCAACCGGTCGAAAGTGTGGCTTTACATTACAAGAGTTGATGCAGACACAGCGCATTGTCACAAGTGTGACAAATTTTTTGCATGTAAGGACGGCAACACTAGTAATTTGTCAAAACACCTTGCGAAAGTGCATCATATTCAGACAGAAAGATGTACAGTGTTTGACTGCCCTAGCACAGCTAGTTCATCTACGTCCAGTCCAGGTTTGTAACATTATGCTAGCAGCCAGCACATGGAGTTAATGACCATTAGCTATTTTGCGACCCTATTTACTAAATAGGGTTTCAGATTTGGGATTTTATTTGTGTATTTTTCAGATACTTCTAAATACATGAATATAACCATAATCATAGCCTGGGCTGGGTGCGTGGGATTTGCCCCCCTCTGGTCTAGCCTTAGTGATTAATGTTACATCACCATATAAAATACCTAGAATACCTAATGTTTTTACTTACGCTAGATTTGTTTATATATGCTACAGTGATTTATTTTTTCCACAGAGCTCTACGATGCGAGCATTTTACTGCATTTGCGACTAAAAATAGTTTTGTGCAAGGAAAAGAAATCATTCAGGAGCACGCTGTGCGAGTACAGATTTCAGCCAGCAGCAGGCGAATCCTGTCTGTTGTGGGTTGACCGGGGGTCACAGACACAGACAGGAATACGTATTCCTGTCAAATACGGCGGCCATAGTGCTCCAAGGTGCAAGATAACGGCTTACCGGCGACGGAGAAGCCTGGCTCCAGGTCCAATATTTTCCTCTTTGTTGATGTCNTGATACTACTCAGAACCATGATACTTTCACTGGTATCGTACCGTGGGTCCCAATTTTGGTACCGAGACAACACTATTATTTTATGTATTTTACATTTCAAGTTGTAAAAAGTAAAATGTTTCGTTAAAAAACTATTTTGTTGCATAATGAGAATTGAGAAAATAAATCAATTTATGTTCTTAAATTTTTTTTTTCTTCCTCAGAAAGTATCGATAAGAGTACCGTTAAAATACTGGCTCGATAAGCAGTACCGACAAGAGTAGTAGTAGTACCGTTAAAATCATAACGATACCCATCCCTAGTCTTCACAGGTGAGAAGAGAATATAACTGGCTGAGAAAAAATATCTATAGCATAAAAGTGACTTTGCGATTAATTTCCACAGCTATGTCACCACTACTATTCTAAATTCTATTCATAAATTTTGCTTTGCACATTTATTATCTAATTATTGCAATAGATAGAAGGGGGACAGGGAGAAACCAGGCAGGTATTTGGCACTTAATTATCTGGCTACTTACCCTGTAGATGCTCGAGGGTCATTCTGTGTCAACTCAACAAGAGTTTGGCAGCTAAAACCTTAGGTTTTGATAGAATATAATTTTAAAGAACTAAAGTCGGTCCCCTGGTGCTGTACTGTGGCTGTTTGTGGTTATGTGGTTCTTTAGCCGCTAAGGAGAGGTGCAATGGAATGGGAGAGGATGATAAATCACTCAATAGACCTCTGAACAATTTGTCCCCGACTTCTGAAATGATGGCTACGCCTCTGCAGGTTGGGTTGGTGGATAAGTCACAATGAAACTGACTTTCGCCCGGGACTTTCCCCTGGAGTCCCCTGGAGTTCAGATCCATTTGAATTTTGAGTGAACTTTGAGTCATTTTAAGGTATGTCCCTACCCTTTTTCTTTTCCCAAACCTAACCACAGTAGCTTTAATCGCCTCAATCTAACCTCCGTAAGCTTACGTTAATTACATAAGAATATAACGTCATTTGTGGGGAGCAAATTTGTAGGATATGACCCTATGTGATGTTGTCACAACAAACATCCACCTCTTTCGGACCTGTGTGTAATTGACAAGCAAGAGTGAAAACATTGAATTTCCCCTCAGGGGGATTAATAAAGTAAATAAACTTAAACGTATACACTTAAAAACCAAATCATCGAATATTCATATTAAACAGCCAAATCTGATTCAACTGACATAACTCTGAATCTGGTACAGCCCTACAGTATCTGGCTTATTGTTAATTATTTCTCATGTGAAAACTCACCTTTTCACTCTCCCTCCTCTCTCACACACATTTTCTACCAACAGCGCTCCTCCAACCTCCAAGAGCCTATCGCCTCGTGTTACGAGCCAGTGTAAACTGAATGCTGTGAATCAGGGCGGGTTGTTGCATGTGACTAGAGGGAGTGGGGAGGAGAAAGGAGAGAAGGAGACATGTCCCTGCAGCTTTATGGGCTGGCTTCCCACCACGATGCATCACCGCCTGGCCAGATAATACCATCATGTTCATAACTACCCTGTGTATCTGTGTGTGTGTGTGTGTGTGTGTGTGTGTGTGTGTGTGTGTGTGTGTGTGTGTGTGTGTGTGTGTGCGTGCGCGACCTAACTACCAGGTGACCTGCCGCTCAGCTCCTAATAAGGGGCATCTGGTGTTGTTTTACAGGATGGAGGACTAGAGGAGGAGGAATGGAACATTGGAAAAGCTGTGAAAAGCAGGTGCTTTTAAGGAGAAAGGGAAAAAATGACATTGGGGATGTGTCTGAGGATGGGGAATAGGTAGAACGAAAATATAGAGGGGAAGAGTTTGAGAAAGAGAGAGAGAGAGAGAAAGAGAGACAGAAAATGAGAGCTTGGAGGGTGAATTAGGAGAGAAAATGAGATATAGAGAAAGATGCAGAGAGATGAGCACACAGAGAGAGAGAGAGAGAGAGAGAGAGAGAGAGAGAGAGAGAGAGAGAGAGAGAGAGAGGGAGAGAGAGACAGAGACAGAGAGAGAGACAGAGACAGAGAGAGAGAGAGAGCAATGGAGAGAGTGCCCGGATGAGGGAGTTGAGATGATGGGCTGGCAGTTTCCAAGCACCAGGCTGTTTTTCAGGGCTGTCAAGCACATTGTGAGGCATTGTTTGAAATGCCCAGGCTGATGGCTGACATATGAATCTAGCATGCCAGGCCCCTGTCCACTACAGTACACTACACTCTGACACACAAGCTAACGGGCCATGCACTTTTGTGAGTCTGTGTGTATGTGTGTGCTGGTCAGTGAAGGGTAATTGGCCGACCTTGGTCCATCCGGATGGCTGGAATGGGGAAGGGGAAGGGAAAAGGGAGGTGGGGGTGGGAGAGAGCAGTTGTAAATTTTGTCCCACATCAGTGTATTTCTGTCAGTGGCACTCCACTCTGGCAGTTAACTGTTACCCCTGGAAAATGTGGGAGTAGACACACACACACACACACACACACACACACACACACACACACACACACACACACACACAGGTAGAAGCACACTTACTGTACACGAACAGAAGTCCATAACTCACTCCAGTGCAATCAGCGGTCACATGCACACAGCGGATGAGTTAGTGTTTAATCTCCTCACCAGCACTGATCAGAAGCATCCCATATGAAGTCACATCCAGTCCATAGATATGGATGTGTGTTGAAGGAAAAAATCTTCGGTGGTTTCTTCCCCTCCTGTTTTTTTTTTTTTCCTTTACTGTCTCCCACAATCTAGCCCTGTCCCTTGCAACTCTGTTTCACTTTATTTCTTTGTGTTGGCTCATGTTCTCTAATCTGCCTCTTACACTGAAAAAAATGATACTTTGGATCAACTTAAAAAAATTACTGTAATTACTGAAAAAAATGATACTTTGGATCAACTTAAAAAAATTACTGTAATTTGTTACACCTAAATTTATTAGTTTTTCTCAAATTAAATTTATGATGTGGTTGAAACCATAAACTTTGATTTACTGGAAATACATTTTTGACCTTAAGACAAAGAAAGAAATTGCATTCATACAAAGTAAAAATATAATTCATAACAAAGACCGTAAACAATTTTTATCCTTTGTTACAACTTAATTTTTCATTTTGGAAAAAACTAATTTTTACTATTACATATAAGTATAGATTTTACTTTGGTATAAACTAATTGAATTGCTGTAATTTTGTTACATGCATTTTTTTTTTAATTTTTCTCAAGTTAAATTTCTGATTCAGTACAAAGTATAATTTTAATTATACCTTAATCAATACATTATATTTAGTCCCAAGCCAAAGTGTTACTTAATGTAGGTCAAGTAGGTCAAATAATGATGGTTTTTTTTTTACTTTTTACAACTTAAATTTTCACCACAAACAAAAGCTAAATTCCCTATAATATAAAACTAGAATTCACTGAACCGATTCACTGCAGATAAAACTAAAAACAGGAAAATTCTCTTCAAAAGACCGTTTATTTTTGATGATTCTGAAAATTGCATCACCGTTCAAAATAATAATAAAAAACCCATCAAAAACTTAATAAAACTATGTCAATGTTGTTACCAGTACAACAGGCCAGTGTGTGTTTTACACAACAACACTTAGGAAAAAAAAACTTTCATGTAAAATTAAATAAAATGTGGTCTTTTCATCATGTTTTTTTTTACACCTAATGAAACTGTAAACACATCAACTTACACATCTTAACATGTAAAACTGGTTTGTTCACCTCTTCTTTAAAACGTCAGAGATCCAAAGTAACAGCATTATAAAACAGTAACAGTAATAAAACAGTATAAAAATAGAAACAGTGTTAACTCTTTGCTATCATTTGACAAAATGATATAAATGTAGGAATATCATTATTTTTGAACCATTACAAATGCAGGGGACCCCAAAAAATAAAGCAAGGAAAAACACAGCTGCTGTGAGTGCAATTATGAATAAAGGCAGTTCAAGGAAAAAAACATAACCACTAGTGCTCTTACACTGCTTACTGAATTTAGCATTATTCACATTTCAGTGTTGATATATGTGCCACAATATTTATACAACAGAAAGAATTCTGTTAACACAGAAAATCACAAATTAAATCGTGTTTTGAATTAAAGCTAGTTTCTCTCTTATGTAACAATGACCCCTTACATTATCCTGGAATGTATTTGAATACAAGCAATAAAACAGAACAACATGTTGTATCTAAATGTCTTTCTTTGAGCAACCCCATATTTAGAGCTTGACACTCAGACTGCACACTCTGCGTGTCATTCTCTTTGGTTCAATCTCCATGAATATTTTCTGCAGCGCATCGAAAGTGTGTTTGAGCTCACCTGGATAGCTCAAGTTTAGAGCATAGATGAGGCCAAATAAGAGGGCACATCAATGTGCAACTGATGGCAGCTCATTAAGCACCTCCACACCTTTAATAATGATGCCTATGTCACATGGTGGCTTTAACGGATCCTCTTCCTCCCTGATGACAAACACCGCCATTGTGCACTGCTGAAGCTCTCTTTCGGCGTCATCCTTCTCAGCAACCTGACAAAAGACAAGACATTTATTGTACTCCCGAGTGTCAAGTGAATCAAAAAAAAGTAAGTACCATTTCTGTTACACTTATATTGTGTTTATTCTGTCGCATCTCGTTAAATTCCATACTTGTATTTCTTCACTGGTCGCATCTCGTTAAATTCCATACTTGTATTTCTTCACTGATAGATAAGAGATATTTGTTATCGTTTTATGATTACGACTGAGTTGCTTGTGTGTTTGGTAAGTATAAATAGTCAGTAACTCAGGTGTTAATGGCTCCATGGGAAGCAGACGTGCGCTGTGACAGCCCTTGTTAAATGCTGTATTTGACCAGTAGATGGTGGTATTGGGCCATGTAACTCAGCTTTTTGATATAATATGTGTGGATATTGGGTTGTTAACTTGGTTACTATTGCTGTATTTGCACATATGAAAATTGTGTATATTTTTCTGTTCTATGATTACGTTGTCAGGATTGTAGTGTTGAATAATGTGCTTATTATTGAACCTAGAATAGGGGTGTCAAACTCAATTTCATCTTGGGCCACATCAGCATTAGGTTTGCCCTCAAAGGGCTGGTTGTAAATGTAAGACAATACAATTGTATCTATATCACATAATTGCCTCTGCATTTGATTAATATTGATTTTATAACAATAACAATAAGCTCTAATAGCAAAAATCTTGCAAGTAGACATTCACTTGTACAATTATGTATTAAAAAATGAAACAGATTAAGTAGTGTCTGTGAACAAACTTTAAAACTGTTTAAAATATTAGTATTTTTGCAGTAAGATGATCTGCTGCTCTGTTTCATATGAAGAGTTCTGTGGTTCTGATTAGTGTGGAGGAACAGTGATGCTCCGTGTTTTCTGCTCTCACAGTCACATGACGTCTCTGTGGGTCAGACTCGTGGCTCTGTACTCTGCTGTCAGACACGTTTTACATAAATGATTTGCAGCAGAGTTTCTCATCTTTCTTATAAAACACAAACTTATTCTACACTTGGTGGTGCGACGCGGTACAATGCCACCTCTGTCGCTGTTTTCATCGCGGTCTGCTCTGATGAAATGACGAGGAGACACAGGAGAGGGAGGAGGGAGCGCTTGTTTTGTGTGAGCGCGGCAGCAGGCGTCCAGTAAGAGCGGTGCGGACACAGACAGGAGGAGAGAGAAAACAGAGGAAGGTTACAGTGGCAGCTTCTTGATGCCAAAAATGAAACATATTTGCGTCCTAATGAAATGTATCGATACGCTAGTGCTGCACTGATTTGTTTCCAATTCATGTTCAGCTTTTTACCGATACAGGCCATCTGAACTGATGCACTAGTATCTTACACATTAAAGTCCGATGCATCAGATACACCCATAATGATGCATCTAGCTACTAAATGACTTCAGTATGTGTGTAAAAGGGATGCATTCTCGGACATGTAGTTATTGGACACCATACTTCTGTAATGCAGTTTAGGCTTGTATGATGCAAATGATATTTTTTGCAACTTCTCGCGGGCCACATAAAATGAGATGGCGGGCTGGATTTGGCCCGCAGGCCTTGAGTTTGACACGTGATCTAGAACCTCAAACATTCAGCTTTATGGCAAGTAAAATATTGGTCCAAGTATTTAAAGCTATCCTCTAAAAAGTTCTAACATCTGCTGTGACATAAAAATATTAAATAGTACAGTAGCATACATACATACTTCAGTTAAGATTCACTATAATATTATTTAAAAATGTGTTTTCTTCTTGTTTCTAACATTGCATGTTTGAGCTCCACTGTGTAGAATGATGTGTGTGCAAAGTTTGTTATAGTTATAGAGATCAGGGCAGACTCAGATTCCTCCAGAGCTCCTCAGAGTCCAGTAAGTGTCTGGAAGTGAGCAGCAGCTCCTGGTCTCTGCTCCATCTAGTCCTCATTGTGAGACTGCTCGCAGTATATCTGGACAAGTGTTCATGCTCCATCTGCTAGAGTTTACTTGCTCACTGTATGTTATGTATTGTATGTTGTGTGTGTAGTGTAGACATTTTAAATGGCATCAGCAAATGTACATGAATTTATTATCATAAATCAGTCTGAGTAGTTTTATAGGACCTGAGATCATGTAAATGAGCTTTAAAGTTTAAATACCCAATGTCCTATCTTGTCTGAAGCTGAAGTGATTAACTGCAAAATATCTTACCAGAAACTCCTTGATCAGTTTTTGTACGTCTTCCCCAAGGTACAAGATGAGGCACTTCAGCAGACACTCTCTCTTTAGGCTCACATCCAGGCTCTAGGTGAGAGTGCAAAACACAAACAACGCAAAATCATGCTGTCAAATTGTGCAACTTGACTGAAGATGCAAACACGAAAATGTATAAATGAGAATTTAGACCTACAGTAATTGCTGTATAACAAATTGTTTGGGCAAACCAGTGAATAGCCTGTCAAACTCAGAAGATAAACATTGTCCAACATGTGATCTAACTCCACAATCAAATGTGCTGACAATATGACACATGAACGTGATTGCTTTTATTTACAATTTTACTATTTATCTGATACAAGGCAAGTTTTGCAGTATTGAGCAAATACACACCTGATCAAGAACTTTCAGCACACCCCGTGTCTTCTCTCTGACAGCTCCTCCCTTGTTCCTGATGATCTCAATCAGCTTGCTGTGGTGCTTGTCCAAAGAAGCCAGGAATCGCGGTTGAAGTGGAACAGTAGTAATCCTCATAAATTCAGCATTGATCTATATAAAACAAAATATCACAAGCAAATGTTATTACATTGTATATTACATATTACATTAAAACTGTGTGGTGTGTGAGATCTTTTTTGTGACTTTTTTGTGACAGGACCTAAATATGCATTCTGAATTGCTTTGGCTTAATCAATATCATTTGATTTACAGGCCACCACTGACCTATTGCTACTGAAAAAGTTACTTACCTCATCCACTGTGAACAATGCAGGCCATCTCTCTTTCACCTCTTCCACTCCTGATTCCTTTGCCACAATTTCTTGTCTTCGCAGTGAAAAGGTCTTGTCCATTTTGTTCTTTATCACTGCACGATTGTTTCGCTTCCTCACTCAAAAGTGTCACTCTGTCATCTTCCAAATTATCTGGAGTCTCTCCAGTTGGAATGTCAGGAATGTGGTTGGCTTCTCCTCTCCTAGGTCTCTTTACTTTTTTTGCTGGCAATGCATCCTCCGGAGCTTTGGACTTCAGTGAATTTGCAAGTAATTCAGCACATCCTATGCCCTTTAGCTGAGTTCGGTAGTTGCCCATTTTTGTCTTCAGCCGGCCTTTCCATCCGTAGCAACCGTTGTACGAACCAGGTTCAGAGAGGCATGGATGCTTCTTGATTAGTGCTTCGGCTACGTCACTGAAGTCAGCATCTGTTGGGTAGGGTTTGTACTTGTAAATCTCTTCAGCTACCTTTTTCAGAATATCTGATATTGTTTTAGGACTTGGTGTCAATGGTCTCTTGTTTGACCTATACACTGAATTTCCCTTTTCTAACTGCAGTTCAGTGTCATAGGAGAATGCTGGTATCGGAAACTCTCTTGGCCACATCTGGGTTCTTGTAGAGACAGAGCTGGAGGGTGAGGACAGGAGCTCTGTGTCATCTGTTTGAGTAGATTCTACCTCATCACAGACAGGGATGGCTGGGCTATCATCAGATACTGGGATGACCTTGATAGTTGCCAAATTTTCAAGTTCAGTAGTAGATGTCAAGTTCACTAGTGCATCTCCAAAGTCTCTGTCTTGGTACTGCAGTCTAAAATTGCCATTTAATCCACACATCTTCCTGACTTGATTGATAAGCTCTTCCACTGTCTCTGGAATTCCACCAGGCAGAATTAGCTTCCTGGTGTCATCAGGATTTAAAATCACTCGCAACTTAGCTGGCCTTTTCTCTGCCATGTCAGCCCATCCAAAAGGATCTAGTAAAGACAAGAATAAAAATACAGTATTAGGTGTGGTACAAAATTAGCCATAACTTAGAGCCAATTCATAGTCAAAATTCTGGTGAAAAAATTCTGGTGAAAAAATAAGACATTTCACAGTAAATATGAACTGAATATGTATGAATGAATGAAATAATGAATGAATGAATGAATGAATGAAAGAGAAAGGAAATTACCAATATTTGTGAAAATCAAACTGCTAAGGCCTAATGTTACCTTCAAAAAAAATATGCCTATTTCATTAGAATTAGGTCAGGAGCTATTAGAGGAAAAGGGGACATTCTTGGCAAACTGGGTGCATTTTTTTCTGACAATTAAATAGACTAATAAAACAAAAGCATGTGAAAAAATGAGAAAATTAATTGAGAAAACCTACACCCATTCATATACAACCTTATACATGTATGTATCTCTTCAGAGAGATGATGCGCCGTCCGCCAACCATGTAGTGAGCCAGAGGGTAGGGATCTGTCAGTTCTTGCACCCCAACAAGCCGTAGTTCTTTAGTAGCAGATACGACTAAGTCATAGGCTCGATAATGCTCCAGGTACCAGGCATTCAGTTTTTTGACAATAAAAAATAGTGTCTCTTGTAGCACAATCATCTGAACTATTTCACAAAACTCTGGAAGTCCAGCCAGCGACCCATGGGCTACCACCATTCCAGTCCTGTAGTTGTAACCATTGTAGGATACATTTTTTGCAAGGTTCACAGTGTCCATATGTGGGTGTTTCTCTTTGACTGCCAGTACAATATCCTCATTCAGAACATCAAGGGGAAGTGTTGAAAGATCAGTAACCTCCAGAGATGGCTTAGAAAATCCAGACATGTGCAGATTATATGCAGTTTGAAATTGGTGCCTCTGGGCTAATGAATACAATACATTTTTGTAACAGTTTGTATGACGGATTACTCTTTTGAAGAAGCTATGTTTTGCTTCAAATCTCATAGTCCATAGTGCAACAAGGGGGCCAAACTGGCGGATCAACAGGGGATAATGCTCCAAGAAGTGATGTTTGGGCCGAATTCTTTCATGGGGGAAAACCTCTTGGAATACTGCCCTGTGTTCGGATATCTTGAAGTCTAGATAAGAAATAGAGTCCTCAGTATGAAGAGGTGCAACAACAAGTTCTACTATGTCTTTTAATTCACACAGGACCTGCCACACTGGTTCACTTGAAGGAACTCTGGCTCCAATCAAGAGAGGAAGAAATCTCAGCAGGCTCCAATTCTCATGTGCATTTCCTCCAATTGTTCTTTTTGTAGTGTAGGTGAGGGGCACAAGATGGGGGCGGTTTGTCTTATCAGTCCACTTAAATGGAAACGTTGTTATTGCTTCATTCAAATTGGCTAATGTAAAATATTTTTTAGAAATCAGTACATCAAGACAAAGAGCAATCTCAACTGGGATAATTCCTTCAAACAGATCATGAGCTATATCTGAGGGAAAACTCTCTGTCACACTGAAATATGACAGATTTTCTGACAGCACACACTTTGTTTTTACACCAAAATGACAATTCAATGAATTTTCTTCGATAGCTCTCAGATGAGAAGTATGAATTTCCTTTATTCTTAAACAGAATGCTCCAGACTTGACTTCTTTTGTTTGAATGTCTACATTTTCTGCTGTACAAAATCTGCAAAAATATTTACCTGAAAAATTTTCCACGAAACCTGCGATACCGTGGGCCCCGAGATTGTCTGCTACTACACAATGAACAAAGCCTTTCACAGTTTTCCCCAACTTGGCAATAAACAGTCCTTGTTGTTGTAATGTGATAAGATCATCTATTAAGGGCTTCAGTACACTGTCAAAACCATAACACTTGACATCCTCACTACGAATAAGTGCAGCTAAATATATATTAGATAGTGATGAGTGACAACTAGCAGGTAAGTTTCCTAATGCCCAATATACCCCACAGATTTTGTGTTTTTTTCTCGAGGTACCAAGGGGATTGCAGACTTCAAAATCATCTACGTACAAAATAAGTGAAATTGCACACTCTTTTGACAACTGCAAATTTTCTTTATAATTACTACCATCATAAAAGCACCTATACTGAATTCTATCAGATTGAATTTGATGAGGAGATTTCAAATTGATTGATAGATCTAGAAAAGTTTGACAACTTAGACTCTGCTGTAACGATTTTAGTATAGAGATGTATTGAAATGATTTTTTGTTTTGGGAGTCGAGTACAAATTCTGTAGGTTCTACTGTTTTAAAATGTTTTTTGTAGTACGCCTTTTGCTTCCAGGCAGTGGAAAGTGGGCCACGACCACTAAATGATGCTGTGATTGGATTTGACTTGCAAATAGTAGATGCTAACTCTTGCAGAACAGTTTCATCTACTTGACAGTTGCCATTCCGTAAGTGGTGAGATATGGTTTGATGGATAAGAGGGACAGAAGCAGTGCTAATTAAATAGTCAAACTCTTGCAAAAGTTCATCAACAGCAACACTAGACACAAGATAAATATGTTCTAGCTTCAGTAAGAGAGAGGCAACTTTGAGCTCAACATTATGTGTCAAGTCATTTAAATCAAAACTTGAATCATCCAAGTCCTCTGCACTTAAATCTGGGGGCTCAAAACCAACACTATCAGAACAATCACTTTCAACAGAAACACCCAAACTTGACCCCTGTTTCTCTACTATTTCAGGCTTTAAGTCATTTACTGAGCAATTCTTATGATTTCTGCTTCTGTGAGTCCGAAATGAACCATAAATATTTGTTCTGTACGAACACCCCTGAAACACACAATCAGCAGTTTCACTATTTTTCAGATGCTGAGCTATATGTTGAAAATAGTCTGTTAAAGTTGAACGTTCATTGCAGTTGCATAAGAGACATTTAAATGTGGTTAGTTCAGTTTGTGAGGATGGCTGATGAGATCTTGACAAGTGGGTCAAAAGTGCCTTCCAAGTTTTGCAGGTACACGGACAGTTTAAATGGATGCATGGATAGGAATGGCGGCGTCCATAATGTCTGTGTTCAAGTTTATAATGTTTAAGAAGCTCAGATCTTCGTGACACAGAGGCACCACAGTCTTTGCATTTCAACATTCATTGGAAGACTGGGAAAGAAAAAGAAGACCCACCTTACNGTACTGACAGAAAAGAGAATGGAATACAAATGGTTCTTTTTTTCTGTGGATCCTTTGGTACTGGGTCGCACAAAATGAATAAAACATTAATTGTCTATATTTTATTTACATTTACTCTGCATGGTATTTTATTTGGGAAAAACATGGCTTCAAATATGCTTTGGCTCCAAAACTGCCTATCATATCCCATGACAATCGAGCCTGCTAAAAGTGACACACAAACAACCAATCATCTAACACATTTGCTCCCTGCCTGGCTCATTGAAACAGCCTATCATATCCCTGAACGCTCCGAGTGACAGGCAAACAGCCAATCATTTAACAGTTGTGTAGTTCGGTTGCGGCATCGCCATGTGTGTTTGTTGACATCAGAACAGCATGTAGTGAGAGCATGAGCGCTGAGGGAGAGGGAATTACAAACAAAAAAAGAGGTGTGTTATTTAGGGTACAAAGTAAAGGTAACCGGTAGACTACTATTGTGCGTCTGCCCCAATTCTGAAGCAGCGGCGGCAATAATCAAGTAACGGTGAACATAGCGGAAACCCCGCATCATAACAGTAAACTCTCTCACATTATCACACACTTTCACTGTCTCCCCTTCCCTTTCGTGTCCGCTCCACACTCCCTGTGTTCACATACCTGCTTTAGGAGATGAATTCATTGACCCTCACAAATCACAATCACTCATTCACCTCGGACCCCACCCCACACACACCCGGCTCTGTTTTGAAACCGGTCAGTGGTGCAAAAAATATTAATTTAGCCGACGCGTTTAATTGCCGTCGGATCGAGGAAGAGGGGTGCATGATAAAATGGCTCAAGTTACATGCTTTAACCAAGCGAGATGCTTCTGTGAAAACATAGTGGCGGGTGAGAGACAAGGAAGACGAGACGTTGCGCTTGTCACCTGGTTACATTATGAGATACGTATTAAATACAAGTTTTGATAAGTTGTCCGTTTTACCCCAAATGTTCAGGCCTCTTATCGCGGAGTTTCACCGTCTTTGCCTCACTCACCTCTGCTGCAGGGACAACTCGGTGTGTGTGTGTGTGTGCGTGAAGCGCGGGCCTGCCTGCAGCAAGCCGCTCCCGCTTCTAGTATGCTGCATTCAAGCTATACAGTAAAAGGGGCCTTATCACACTAAATAATAAGCGTAAGCGCTTATTCTTTCATGACATGACTGAACAATAACATTAGCAACGACATTAACTTTGCACTTGTCAAAAGGAAGCAACGAAAGCATCGCCCTCTGCATGTCAAATAAATGCAAACCTGGTTTAGCTAGCGTTAGCATTAGCGCACAAAACACAAAGGCAGTCTTTAAGATAATTTTAGTTGTCTATCCTGTAACTAATCATAACTATGCCTGGCAAGCCCACATTGCCCCTAAAACATCTCAATTTTGAATTCTTACCTTGTTTTAAAGAGTTTCCACGCACGACAGACAGTCCACACCTTCGATGCGAGGGGCCAGTAATGGCGGACAGCAAACTCAAGAAGAGCGATCTGACGTGACGTCACATGGTCACGTGACAAGGAAACCTCCGGTTTGAAGTGAAAATACCATTTAAGAAGAATTGTTTCATTTCATTTTGTCCAGGGGGAGTGTCGTTAGCAAACTGGAAAAATCAGATTTAACCCAGAAACCATGATTTCTCATTAGACCAATTTAAAAACGCACTTTAAAGGAATGACACAGTCGTTTCACTTTTTTCAGTGTACTCTCTCTCACCCTCTACCTTTGGATTTCCTCATTCCCCCTCTTCCATCTCTCCTCTCCAGTCCTTTCTTTACTGGACCTTGATCCGTACCTCATGCTTGCGTCCCTCATCCATCTCTCCTTGAATTTCTTCTCTCTCTCTGTATTGTTCTATTGTTCCCTATTGTTTTTTTGTTTTTTTGCCTCCTTTCTACCTTCTGCCTCGCCCCACAACCTCCTCATTTCACCCCCCAGCCACTGGGGGACGGCTGTTGTAGACAGACCTGCAGAAATAACTGTGTTACTCTTCAAATCAATGCAACCAGGCACCAGTGGCTATAGCCTAGTCCTGTCCTGTGTGTGTGTGTGTGTGTGTGTGTGTCATTGTGAATATGTGTACTTCAATTCTCTGCCAGAGGCAGAAATGGCAGATAACCAAAGACATATCTGCCTCCGTCATCAGCAGAGCTGTCCATCCACCCTTCTCCCCACTTCTCCCTCTCTTTTTGTCAACCACAGCTTCTCCCTGTAATCTCAGTAAAAGGCAAAGGAATGAGAGGGAGATGGGAGTTCATAAAGTGTGATTTTCAGCTTGCATAAAAATAAGCAGGCTGAGAAGAGACATTTGATAATGAAATACTCCCGTCTCTGTTTATCTTGGACTCTGGCCCTCTTACAACTCCAGAAAAGAACCACAAGCACACACGCAGGCACATGAGCCAACACACATACATTAATGCCACACACACACACACACACACACACACACACTCACACACATGCATATGTACAGTTGATGACAACATATCTACTGACAATAGCAGCACTGTCAGCATGTGTGTGATGAACTGTAAAACAGCAGAAATCAATGTTTTCTGTCCCTCAGTCCTTAAGTGTGTTTGTCCTCTGAATGATTAACACTCTATCGCAAGGGTCACCAATCTCTGGCACACCTGCCACCACTGGCATGTGGTAGCTTCAACATATTCTCATAGAAAAGTTTGCATGATTTCCTACAAAAAATGCATGCACAATTAAATTACTGTATCAACTCTGAGGCCCCCCTAGGGGTTGCGGACCCCCTGTTGAAGACCCAGGCCCTAAAGGTATTATCAGTAAAATTCACTTAGTTATATCATTATATATGTATGATTATTATGGCTGCATTATTGATAAAGCAGTTTTTTATGTTGAAGCTAGTGGTACAGAGAACTGAACTGTGATGCATCTTATTTTCTAAGCTTATTATATGTTTTTAACCGTTTTAATCTGTATAGTAACCAGTAACTACAGCTGTCAAATATTAGTGTAGCGGCTATTTGTCCTCATTTCAGTGATTAAAAATCAAAATATCAAAAAAACTAAAATAAGACAAAATCAAATCAAACGGCCACTGAGGCACCTAGGGAATTAATTTACGCAGGAAAAAACCAAAGTCCATTGTCCAGGCAAAAATTAAGTTTCTTCGGTTTATTTTTCCATTGGCAAACAGACAAACAAAGAACAATGGCCTTTGCCGCCTCTCTTGCCCTGGTAAAAAACCATAAACCCACCCAGGTGCCTGGCTCACCTATACCTGCATACCCATATATGTAGATTCACCTAGAGCACCCCAGCTACACAGTACCTTCAAAATAAAAGCATTAATTAAAGCTGCAAGCAGCGTTGGTCGGGACCTCGAACTCTCGCTGTCGGCCTCCAGCTCACGTAGACAATGTGAATGAGCCTATTCGTAAGAGTCGAGATGACAATAAAACAAGCAATGTCAATAGAACGCAAGGTCATTTTTGACAATGAACCCATGACTTGGGAGTAGAACTTTGATGGCTTCTGAAAACCAAACTACTGACGACATCAATCAATCACTCAATCAATCAATTTTATGTATAAAGCCCAATATCACAAATCACAATTTGCCTCACAGGGCTTTACAGCATACAACATCCCTCTGTCCTTAGGACCCTCGCAGCAGATAAGGAAAAACTCCCTTTAACAGGGGAAAAAAACGGTAGAAACCTCAGGAAGAGCAAATGAGGAGGGATCCCTCTTCCAGGATGACAGACATGCAATAGATGACATACAGAACAGATCAACATAATACATTAACGGTAATCTGTATGACACAATGAGACAGAAGGGGAGACAGAGACAGAGAGAGATGCAGGACAGACAATGTTAATAGCTTACAACAACATTAATTAAAGTAATAATATTATAATTAGAATTCTGGCTACTGTGGTACAATATGTTGAAAGTATATTTTAATATCTGATAGTATACATATGTGACAATTATCATATGTGTATAATAACAGTAGAAGTATGACTAATGATCACAGCAGCAGCAGGAGGAATTTAGCAGGACCACGGCAGCAGCACAAGCACACACGTCACACTATGCAGGCCCCGCTGTGATAGAAGTTAACAGACAGTGCAGGCAGACAGTGGAGCACAAAGGCTCCGGAGAAGAGGCCGTGTTAGTGACATGCAGTAACAGGACGAGAGAAAGAGAGAGAGAGAGAGAGAGAGCATGCTGCATACTACATGTGCTACAATAACAGAGCACTAAGCACAAGTTGATCTGTCATGTGTGCGAGTTTGAAGCCGATACGATAAACGGTGTAGGAGAAGAATATTTTTGAAGAAAGAGCAATTTTGAGGCGAAATCTTACTTTGATAGGGTGAATAGCTCACTTCCTGTTGGAGTTAGGTCAGGGGTGTGAGCGCGTGATTTGTAGGTCTCGATGAGACAAACAAGCCAGATTCCTTTCAGATTATTGACGGTGGACGTGCTGACATATTGCGGTAAGCGAGTTGTGTCATTTCCGGTGTTTCTGTGACAGCGTCTCTGTACTGCTCTGGTGAATTCTACTAGCCTGCTTTCTCACTTCAGTTGCTTTAACGTTGCTTTAACGTCTACTTCAAGTCATAACCCACACTGGTTCTGTTTAAGCACTTAACGTTATAGCTCTCCTCCTTTCTACGACTTTCTTGCTAATCTCTTAGCTGTTGTTTGCACGTTACTAGCCTTGGTAGC
>NC_065510.1:46781037-46787139 GCF_006386435.1 Epinephelus moara
CACAATATGCAAATTAGATGAGTTAATTTATCCCCATCAGATTCCTGTTCCTTTATTTTGAGGATGAGATGAGAAAAACAACACAAAACAAAATAAATCTACTGTGTAAATATGTTCAAAATGTTGTTTTACTGAGATTAATGAAATCCAATATGGCCGCCGCCAAATGACGCCACAATATGCAAATTAGATGAGTTAATTTACTCCCATGAAAAACTTTGGGTCATGATGAATATTTTTCTCATTTACAGTATGCCTTTATCTCTCACCACTTTCAAGCCACAGTCTTTTGAAATGTTGAAATGAAAATTGAATATTTTCCTCAATGAACTCTGGCACCTAAAGGGTTAAAATGGAGAATGTGCCCCTGTAATGTCTGCATGTAAGATGTAGACACACACACACATCATGTTTCTGTGAGTTTGTGTGTGACAGCGGTTGCCATGTGCACCTGGCAGAAGAGCAGAGACAGACAGAGACAGAAGACAGAGAAGAGACCTGTTTTAGTGGAGATTTAACTCCTCGAAGAAGTTCTTCCCATTCCCAAACTGTTGATAAAGTTATACAGAAGATCTGTTTAGCAGCAGTTGAGGTGGCATGTGTGCGTCTTTAAAGCCGATACAATAAACAGTGTAGGAGGAGATGTTTTTTTTAAGAGAACGTTTGAGGCAAAATCTCCTAAATCTCATCTCCTTTTGGATTTAGGTCATGGGTGTCAGCGCGTGATTTGTATGTCGAACACGGCAGTTTTGGTTTGATATTTCTATGACATTCCTACGGGCCACAGTGCCATTTTAGTGCACCTAGGTGGCGCTAGAGATCCCATTTTGGCACTTTACGGGTTAATAATGTGTATTTGCTGTTTCAAATGAAGATTCTGCTGTTGTAATCTGTCCTTTAAAGATTGTGAGACACACAGACACACAGAGTTGTGTGGCCGTGTCTGTGTGTGCAGCCGTTGTCATGGCGATTAATGACTTGCAGGCACTTGAGGGGCACACACAGAGAGCTCATGAGAGAGCAGATCAGCAAAGGCTGTTTATAATGGGTTTGAACTCCTCGAACAAGTTCTTCCCATACCCAAACCGTTGGTCCAATCAAGAAAATAAAGTGATGGTGAGAGACAGCCACGTCTCGTGAACGCACGTGTCGTGTTTTATATTTCTACAGTCAAAAATGTGGTCACAGGAGAATTGTAGGGCTTGATGAGACGAACGCGTCAGTTTTGGTTTGATGTCTCTACGACATTCCTACAGGCCACAGCGGCCATTTTAGTGTGCCTAGGTGGCGCTAGAGAGCCCATTTTGGCTCTTGTTTTTAGTACGTTTATTATTATTTTTATTGTTATTATTATTATTATTATTATTCTTAGGGACCTCAGCTGAAGGGCGAGGACCCTCTTGTTCCTGTAATGTTTCTTATTAGGGACCGAGCCCGGAGGCAGAGGACTGCTCACCTAGGCACACAAAAATGGCCGCTACGGCCCGTTGGAACGTCGTAGAAACATGAAACCAAAACTGCTGTGTTCGTTTCATCAAGCCCTACAATTCTCGTGCTCACACCCCTGACCTAAATCCAACAGGAAGTGAGCTATTTGCCCTTTCAAAGTAAGATTTCTCCTCAAAACTGCTCTTCCTAAAAAAACATCTCCTCCTACACCGTTTATCGTATCGGCTTCAAACTCGCACACATTACAGATCAACTCGTGCTAATCAGATCTTCTGTATAACTTTTTCATTACTCGAACGGTTTGGATTTTATGGGCTCCATAAGGTGACATGTCACAAAACGTCCTTACGATCTTCGAAAGCTGCCCCATAGGAAATGAATGGCAGCAGGGGGAGAAAGGGACCAATCTTAGGGTTTTTTCTAGCCTTTACAGCATCTCCATACTTTGCCACAATTTTCACTGTACAGACACAATTTATACCACAAAACGTAGGAAAATTTGTCCTGCTCACAGATATGTTGACATGGAATCTCTCACATGTACACATTTTTGCTGAGTGGCTCCAAAGTGAAGGGAGTGCCGATTTTTTTCTCATTCGCTCCCATGTAAACTCAGAGGAGAAATTTCTGGAAACAGCTTAGGTGCAACACATTTTAAACTCGCTCCTCTGACCACATTTTTGACTCGAGAAATATAAAACATGACACGTGCGTTCACGAGACGTGGCTGTCTCTATTGTTTTTGCTGTGTTTATTATTATTTCTTTCTTTCTTTCTTTCTTTCTCCCGCCGCCTCTTTGAACTGGAATTTGACCCCCTAAACATGCTCAAAAACTCACCAAAATTGGCACGCATATCAGAACCGGTGAAAAATTTTAGAAAATCATGAAATTAACCCCTAAAGTGCCAAAATGGGCTCTCTAGCGCCACCTAGGCACACAAAAATGGCCGCTACGGCCTGTAGGAACGTCGTAGAAACATGAAACCAAAACTGCCGTGTTCGTCTCATGAAGACCTAAAAATCACGCGCTGACACCCCTGACCTAAATCCAACAGGAAGTGAGCTATTTGCCCTTTCAAAGTAAGATTTTGCCTCAAAACTGCCTTTCCTAAAAAATCTTCTTCTCATACACCGCTTATCCAATCGGCTTCAAACTTGCACAGATGACAGATCAACTCGTTCTAATCAAATCTTATTCGTAACTTTTCCATTACTCGCTTAGTTTGGATTTTATGGCCTCCATAAGGTGAGATGTCAGAAAAACGTCCTGACGATCTTCGAAAGCTGTCCCATAGGAAATGAATGGCAGCAGGGGGGAGAAAGAGACCAATCTTAGGGCTTTTTCTAGCATTTACAGCGTCTCCATACTTTGTGTTACAGACTCCATTCCAACTCTCAAATGTTGCCACAGGTCTCATCTATTCACTCATGTTTTCATCTTTTTCATATCTTTTACCGTTTTTCATCTGTGCCTCTCAAAGTACCATGAGCAAAAGTGGAGAAATTCTCAGTTTACAATGGGTGTGTATTGCACGGAATGCTGTGAGCTAGAGTGGAGAGGGCTCTAAAAATCGTCTAAAACTTTTGTCTTTAACTCGCTGCCATGGCCACAATTTTCACTGTACAGACACAATTTATACCACAAAACGTAGGAAAATTTGTCCTGCTCACAGATATGTTGACATGGAATCTCTCACACGTACACATTTTTGCTGAGTGGCTCCAAAGCGAAGGGAGCGCCGATTTTTTTCTCATTCACTCCCATGTAAACTCAGAGGAGAAATTTCTGGAAACAGCTGAGGTGCAACACATTTTAAACTCGCTCCTCTGACCACATTTTTGACTCGAGAAATATAAAACATGACACGTGCGTTCACGAGAAGTGGCTGTCTCTCACAATCACTTTATTTTCTTCATTGGACCAACGGTTTGGGTATGGCAACAATTTGTTCGAGGAGTTAAAACCCATATTAAACAGCCTTTGCTGATCTGCTCTCATGAGCTCTATGTGTGCACCTCAGGTGCAGGCAAGTCATTAATCGCCATAACAACGGCTCTGTCTGTCTGTGTGTCTCACAATCTTTAAAGGACAGATTACAGCAGCAGAATCTTCATTTGAAACAGCAAATACACATTATTAAGCCCTAAAGTGCCAAAATGGGCTCTCTAGCGCCACCTAGGTGCACTAAAATGACCACTGTGGCCCGTAGGAATGTCGTAGAAATATCAAACCAAAACTGGCGTGTTCGACATACAAATCACGAGCTGACACCCATGACCTAATTCCAACAGGAAGTGAGCTATTTGCCCTTTCAAAGTAAGATTTCACCTCAAACATGCTCTTAAAAAAAAACATGTCCTCCTACACCGTTTATTGTATCGGCTTTAAAGACGCACACATGCCACCTCAACTGCTGCTTAACAGATCTTCTCTATAACTTTATCAACGGTTTGGGAATGGGAAGAACTTGTTCGAGGAGTTAAATCTCCACTAAAACAGGTCTCTTCTCTGTGTTCTGTCTCTGTCTGTCTCTGCTCTTCTGCCAGGTGCACATGGCAACCGCTGTCACACACAAACTCACAGAAACATGATGTGTGTGCGTGTCTACATCTTACATGCAGACATGACAGGGCCACAGTCTCCATTTTAACCCTTTAGGTGCCAGAGTTTATTGAGGAAAATATTCCATTTTCCTTTCAACGTTTCAACAGGCTGTGGCTTGAAAGTGGTGAGAGATAAAGGCATACTGTAAATGAGAAAACTATTCATCATGACCCAAAGTTTTTCATGGGAGTAAATTAACTCATCTAATTTGCATACTGTGACGTCACTAGGCGGCGGCCATATTGGATTTCATAAATCTCAGTAAAACAACATTTTGAACATATTTACACAGTAGATTTATTTTGTTTTGTGTTGTTTTTCTCATCTCATCCTCAAATAAAGGAAGAGGAATCTGATGGAAGTAAATTCGCTCATCTAATTTGCATATTGTGACATTGCTTCTATATACCTACAGCTACAGAAAGCATTCAAACATCAAAACGTTCAGCTCTGTAAGGATTTTTTGATGTTTGTGGCAATGTGTTTGATATTTCTAAACAATTGACAATGACGATATAAGCTGGAGGCCAAAACGGGCGCGAGTGCGAGGTCCCGCCCAACACTGCTTGCAGCTTTAATTTTATTTTATCTTTTATTTATCTATTATTATCTTTTAATTTTTACAGTTTAGTTTCTCTCTTTAGTCTTATTCTATCTAATGTCCTTTGATTTTGTCTTGTGCTGCTGTGATATTTGAATTTCCCCCCTGGGGGATCAATACAGTATATCTTATCTTGTCTTTGGGGGCCATCTTCTTGATGTTGTTGTGGATTTATTTGCTGCCCTCGAACCAAAAATCGTCTGTGGTGTTTGTCAACATTCAGTAAAACTTGCTTCCAATAAAATCAAACAAAGTTCAGAGCACTCTGAAGAAAAACCAGGAGGCTGTTCAGAAGTCCAATGCTTTGTTCAGAGATGACATCCAAATAACCCCTTGTAAGTTGGTAGTCCGGACCAAGAACTGAACCCAAATGGCTTGGACATTGACCTTTATACCTAGCCTCTCTCTCTATCTTGCTCACTCTCTTAAGTTTTTTAACCAATCATATGTGTAGAATTACCCTTATTTTTTCATAAGTCATATACGTCACAACATCACTTTTACGTCACTTGAACCCTGACAGACCCCTAAAACCAGTTAAAACCAGTTGGGGGGCCTTCCTTCTCAAAAGTGTCAACCTCAGCACTTTCCATCCTCCATATCTGACCTCCCCCCCTTTGATGTATCCCAATCATCCAAGTTTGAGTTGGTGTGTATTTTGCAGGTGCTTGGACTGGCCTCAGGGTGTGTGTATGTCCCAGGCCTTGCATGTACTATGGTGTCTATTAGCCTGCCAGTGTGTCCTGGTGTCTCTATGTTCTCCAGCTTCCCCCTCCTTCTCCTGGCTTGCTTTTCCTATATCCATTCTACTATTCCCAGATTCCCCGATCTGAAGCCATCTTGTAGTTCTCTGTTATCAGCCATTTTGTTTTGTAGGCCGGATGGCCCTTTGATCACCACACCTGCCTCTCTCTCTCTCTCTCTCTCTCTCACTCACTCACTCACTCACTCACTCACTCACTCACTCACACACACACACACACACACACACGCACACACACACACACTCACACACACCAAGGTTGTATATAGTTTGTTAGTTAGAATTTGTGTGTTTGGTTTTGCTTTGCTACTTTATGAATAAATATAATTTTGGAATCATACCTGCTGTCTATTTAATGTTGCACAAGGGTGAATGAATAGTCAACCTGTGCTGCGTCAAGATCTCCGAAATCCTTCAGGCTTTACTGTTAAGTTTGGTTATGGTTCAATTTAATCAATCAATTTTATTTATAAAGCCCAATATCACAAATCACAATTTGCCTCACAGGGCTTTACAGCATACGACATCCTCTGTCCTTTATGACCCTCGCAGCGGATAAGGAAAAACTCCCCAAAAAAACCCCTTTAACGGGGAAAAAAAACGGTAGAAACCTCAGGAAGAGCAACTGAGGAGGGATCCCTCTTCCAGGACGGACAGACGTGCAATAGATGTCGTACAGAACA
>NC_065510.1:46791975-46798468 GCF_006386435.1 Epinephelus moara
GTAGAAAGGAGGAGAGCTATAAGTGCTTAAACAGAACCAGTGTGGGTTAAGACTTGAAGTAGACGTTAAAGCAACTGTAGTGAGAAAACAGGCTAGCAGAATTCACCAGAGCAGTACAGAAACGCTGTCACAGAAACACCGGAAATGACACAACTCGCTTACCGCAATACGTCAGCACGTCAGTTAGCTCAGTCCATACGGTTATTATTTAATTAATAATCAAAATTCCAAATTAATAGTTTAGCCTATTTTATGAGACTGATATCTTTAACTGGCTATCATTTTCCCTTTCCGGGAATGGTGCCCCACGAAGTGATGTAATGTTAATTAAGTCACATTCTGTGACACTCACCAGTCCTTGGCCCCACTTACTACGCTTAGTTCACAGTCTCAGGGCGCTGGCCTTGGCATGAAACTCTCCATGCATTGCTTCCTTGTCTTGATATCAGTGGCCTCCATCTCCTACTTTGGCCAGCTGATTATATCAGTGCAGATGTTCCTGTACACTATGCCAGCCACTTGAATATGGTGTTCCATAGTATGCTTTTCCTGCCTGCATTTTACACCCTGCTATAATGTGCTGAACTGTCTCGCATCTTTACACAGCCTGCACCTGAGGTCCTATCTGGTGTGATAGACCCCTGCTTCTATTGATCTTGTACTAAGTGCCTGTTCTTGTGCTGCAATGATTAGTGCTTCTGTGTTGTCTTTCGGTTTAGCCTTTTTCAGCCACTGGTAGGATTTCTTGATGTCTGCAACTTCTTCAATCTGATGTATCCCTGGATCTTGGTTGTGTCATCCTGGACAGTGGCTCTGATACTCACCAATCCTCGGCCCCCTGCGTTCCGCTTAGTGCACAGTCTCAGGGTCCTGGACTTGGAATGAAACCCTCCATGCATTGTGAGAAGCTTCCTTGTTTTAATATCAGTGGCCTTTATTTCCTCCTTTGGCCAACTTATTATACCGGCATGGTATCTGATGACTGGTAGGGCATACATGTTGATGGCTCGGACCTTGTTCTTTCCATTCAGCTGCCTTTTCAGAACCTGCCTTACTCTTTGTAGGTATTTGGCTGTGGCTGACTTTCTTGTGGCCTCCTCATAGATCTCATTTGCCTGCAGGACTCCTGTTTCAGTCTGGGAGGCAGACACCGTCTCCACATTTAAGACAAGACTTAAGACTTTCTTTTTTGATAAAGCTTGTGGTTAGGGCTGGCTCAGGCTTGTCTTGGACCAGCCCCTAGTTAGGCTGACATAGGCCTAGTCTGCTGGGGGACCACCTATGACACACCGAGCCCTTATATCCTTCTCTCTCTCTCCTCAGTTTCTGAAAGGTTGGTTCTTCTTCATTTGCTAACATTCATGTCCAATTACTGCATATTGCTAACTCGGCTCTAAAGCATGTCACTAACTTGTCTTCTTCTCCAGAGCCTTTGTGCTCCACTGTCTCGCTGGTTCCCCCGTATCGCAGCTACACCTGGATTGTCTGTCGTGGTAACTATGCTGCCGTGGTCCTGCCTGATGCCTCCTACTAGTGCTGTTATTATTAGTCATACTTTTATGGTTATTATACACATACTCTATTAGCTATTCTCCATGGCCTCCATTGACTTTCCTCACATAACTACAGGAGAGACGGTCCCTACAGAGATTGACTCATTAATTTTGAGTCCTTTTGAATTGAGCACAGACAATGATGGCATCTATGAGACTTTCTTTAATCCTGACATGAATCAGATTAATTTAAACTCTGAAATTATCATGTAAATATTATACTGAAGATCAGTTCAATAATTTGTTTTATACTCCTAATATTAATACAGATCTAAATGCTTTTTCTACCTTCCACTTGAATGTCTGCAGTTTCTCTAAAAACTGTGATGAACTGAAAACATTCCTATCTACTTTGACTCATTCTTTTTCAGTTATGGCATTTACGGAAACATGGTAAAGTTATGATATTTTTATGTCTGTATCCCCTGTCTCATTATAACTCTACCTGCACCTGTAGGAAAGAGAGAACAGTAGGGGGGGTCTTGCTGTATGTGTTGAATACCTATAATTTCATTTTTATAAAGGATCTGAGTAATGAATTTAATTCACCAACAGTGCAATCCTTATTTATTGAAATCCCACCGTGTCTACACACAAATAGAAAGAGCATTTTGATTGGATGTATTTATAGACCGCTGGAGTCCGACTTTAATACTTTCATTGATGCACTTTATTCCACTCTAGAAATTATAAATAAGGAACGTAAATTATGTGTTTAACTAGGTGATTTCAACATTAATCTGCTCAAAGGGGTTCTCACATCATCAACTGACTTCCTAAATGCACTTTATTCTTTTAATTTTTTATCCTTTAATCACTAAGGCATCCCGAATCACTAAGTCATCAGCTTCACTCACTGATAATATCCCGTTTAATTCTTTGAATTTTGACGTCACCTCGGGTTTATTGATGTGTGATGTCTCAGACCATCTTCCGGTCTTCCAAATCATACATATGCCTATAAATGGATCTTCAAAGATTAAATCTAATAACTCTGTGAACAAAAAAATGAAATGCCGCAAATTTAGAAGAAAGAGCATGGAATCTTTTAAAACAGCCATTAGGTCTATATTATGGGATGGGGTTCTCATGTTGAATGATGTTAATGAAGCCTATCACTCTTTTTTAGCACTCTTCAATTTGGCCTTAGAGTCATCTTTTCCTTTGATAAATAGAAATTCCAAAAACAATTATTCCAAGGGAAAGCCCTGGATAACAGATGATTTAAAGAAATTTTCCTGAAAAAAAAAACAAACTCTATAGGAAATCTATTACCAATCCCACCCCTACTAATATAGAAATTTTCTTCCTATTTTGTTCACGGACGACGATAATCTCATAGCTACTTATGAGGATTTTCCTACCCTGATTGAATGTGTTAATGAGGAGCTATCTTCTGTTGCTCATTTGTTTCAACTTAACAAGCTAACTCTTAATGTGAAAAAATGCAACTTCATGATCTTTTGTAACACTAATAAGTATTATCCTAAAGAGCTAGCCAAAATCCTGAACTAATAAGTATTATCCTAAAGAGCTAGCCAAAATCCTGATTAACGGAGTTGAAATTCTACAAGTTGAGTCTACCAAATTCTTAGGAGTTATGTTAGATGAACGGTTAAATTGGTCTACTCATATTGATCTTGTATGCAAAAGATCTATGAAGATGCTAGGTATATTGAGAAAGGTTTGTCCCTTAATCCACTCCTCAGCTCATTTAACCCTATACTATAGCTTTTTGTTCCTCTATATAGATTATTGTAATATTGTTTGGACAGCTACTTATCCCATTTATTTTAAAAAATTATTTATACTTAAAAAGAGGTTTTTGAGATTGATCTCCCATTTGAGTCGAATGCATTTGAGTCGATGCACCTTCTGCACCTCTTCAGTAAATACAAACTGTTACCTATTGATAAAGTGAATGTCTTTCAAACATGTCTATTCTTACATAAGTTCATTTACAGGAAACAAGATCTTCCCGTCACCTTTAATAACTTTTTTATTTCCACATCAGATGTCCATACATACCAAACAAGGCTTTGTAATAGCAGTCTCTTCTTACCGTTCTCCCGAACAACAAGTTCAACATTTCTTTTAGAGGTCCCAAGCTATGGAATGAATTAAGTTTATCACTGAGGTCCATGTCTTCTCATTTTCTTTTCCAAAAGCATCTGAAGGCACTTTTAGTGTCCACATGAACTCTTAAAGCATCTACCTTAATCCTCCTGATCAGTTTTTCTCTTTGTCTGATCTCTTGTTTCTTCTTCTTTGTCCTAATTTGCTTCAGTTACCCTAGTTTTGCTCCTTTTTTTTTTTGTTGTTTATGTTTCTTGTTGTTGTTATTTTGTTTTGTGACTCTTTGCTTGGTCTAGGAATTTAGCCTGCATGTCATTTGCTTGTGATTATGGCTAGGGGTGGAACTCTGTACACTGTATCTGAACTCAGTTTCTACCGTTTTTTTCCCCGTTAAAGGGTTTTTTTTGGGGAGTTTTTCCTCATCCGCTGTGAGGGTCATAAGGACAGAGGGATGTCGTATGCTGTAAAGCCCTGTGAGTCAAATTGTGATTTGTGATATTGGGCTTTATAAATAAAATTGATTGATTGATTGATTGATTATGCTTTTTTCAGGGTCATATTGATATAAATACGTAATACTGGGGTCTAATGGAACAGATTTATGTACTTTAATGTTCAAAACACACATTATATGTCTTGTACTGCTCACTGCTGAAGCACCTCTGTCTGAAACGCTGTGTTTGGGCTTATGTCCCGCCTCCTCAGCAGCCCAGTCTGCTCTGATTGCTCAGCTCGCTTAGTCTGTTGTGATTGATCCAACGCTTAGAGCATGTATTGGAAACGTCACACCCCTTGCCTTATCTCACTTCACCTCCGGAGGCTGCTTCAAAACAACAACGGAGGCTAAGCTAACAATGGCGGCCAATACACTCCATGGAGCAGGAACTGGTCATTCCTCCTCAGTGGTAAGTTTTTATTTTGTAGCCATCTTATATTTCAGCTGTAACATGATAACTATAATTTATCTGACGTTTTGGTAACAACTGTATGACTGCCCTCTGACTGAATGAAGTTGGAAACAAATGCTGCAGAGTACAAAAGGCTTCTATCAATATAGTCAGTTACTACATAACGTGGAAACGCAGCTCTCAGCTGTTATATGACATGGTGTAATTGGGGGACTTTGAGATCGACTTTGCAAACACAGTGTGAAACAATGCACTAATCATGAAGAATATTGTGATGTTACACATCAAATTACACAGCAGAACCTGGGCTACAAGGCTGTATAAACCATTTTTACATGCCCCAAACACAGCTCAAACAATAACTAAATGAATAACAACAAATCAAACTCCATACAGCACCGATGTGCTGACACACTCGCCATATTTTGGGCTCTAACTTGACACCACATTATGCAAAACACACCCCATTCATCTCAAATGAAAGCAGAGACTCTGCTGTTTCCACACATATCCGTCAAAGCACGCTACATTACAGCATCAGAGAGATAGAAGCCAAAGAACAACAGAAATCATTTCGCCAAACGGTAGTTGTAAAATTTCTCTTAACTTTGTTGTTTTGCCATCAAAAGTTTATTCTACCGGTAAAACACGGCAGGGCGGCAGTAGCTCAGCCCATAGGGACTTGGGTTGGGAACCAGAGGGTCACCGGTTCAAGTCCCTGTCCGGACCAAAACATTGACCGTGGACTGGTAGCTGGAGAGGTGCCAGCTCACCTCCTGGGCACTGACGAGGTGCCCTTGAGCAAGGCACCAAACCCCCCCAACTGCTTGGAGCACCTGTCATGACATCTCTCCACTTAGTGCATGTATGCATGTATAGGTCCTGTTTGTGCATGTGTTTGTTTGGACCTGTGTGTAAAAAAAAAAAAATTGAATTTCCCCTTGGGGATTAATAAAGTATATATATATATATAAAAAAAAAAAACATAAATCATGGTAGACGGACATGTTCAAATGAAAAAAAAAAAACATAAATCATGGTAGACGGACATGTTCAAATGAATCCGGGGAAACATGAAGGGCTTTAGGTTCAGGGGGGAAGCATTACAATGACCGCATACAGCAGCCAGCACCTCCCCCACAACGGCATTCTGCTGACTCTGACTGGCTTGCAGTGCTGTCAATCTCGTGTTGGTGGGTATAGCGTCATTCTATTGGCTCTAACGAATCAAACAAGGTGTCAATCAGTCAAATCCACCAACCCGTTGCGGAGATAGAGCCTCCAAAGCATAGAAGAGAAAATCTGCTTCACATTTAGATGGTGTGTGTGTGGTCAGTTTGGAGTGGGACATAAATGAAAAAAACGTTGTATGTGTATATACTGAACACCATTAATCAATCAATCAATCAATTTTATTTATAAAGCCCAATATCACAAATCACAAATTTCCTCACAGGGCTTTACAGCATACGACATCACTCAGTCCTTAGGACCCTCACAGCAGATAAGGAAAAACTCCCCCCCAAAAAAAACCTTTAACAGGGAAAAAAAAAAACGATAGAAACCTCAGGAAGAGCAGCTGAGGAGGGATCCCTCTTCCAGGACGGACAGACGTGCAATAGATGTCGTACAGAACAGATCAACATAATAAATTAACAGTAATCCATATGACACAATGAGACAGAAAGAGAGAGAAACAGAGACAAAGAGAAATGCAGGACAGACGGTAATGACAGTAGCTTACAACAACATTAATGAAAGTAATAATATTATAATTAAATTTCTGGTTACTGTGGTACAATATGTTGAAAGTATATATTAATATCTGATAGTATACATATGTGACAATAATCATATGTGTATAATAACAGTAGAAGTATGACTAATGATAACAGCTGCAGCAGGAGGCATCTGGCAGGACCACGGCAGCAGCACAACCACACACGTCACGCTATC
>NC_065510.1:46800796-46805889 GCF_006386435.1 Epinephelus moara
GCTTTAGACGATAGAGACCTGATATTTAACAGTCCGCATTTAATTCTCCTGTTTTGTCTTTCTGTCACAGAAGAGGTTTTCATTTTTATGAGGTTGTTATGCACAACTCCTCACTGTTTAATTTTAGATTGAGATAATTTAGGTGGTCTAGGGACAGACACCGTTTGTATAAAGCTATGAAAACTATGGGTGGGTAATTGCACTAGAAGCTCAGAGAAGCGTATAGGATTGCGACTCTGAGTCCTGACCTCAACTCTGGGTTGTCAGGGATTTGAATTACTAATAAAATTTGCCAGGTTCCCAGATATGAGAGCAGCTCCATCCAAAGTGGGATGAACGCCGTCTCTCCTAATAAGACCAGGTTTTCCCCCGATTAAATGATGACATGCGGCTAAACATGTCATCAGTGGTCAGATTTGGGAGGGGACCAAAAAAAACTACGGAGTCCGACATCGTTTTTGCATATTCACACACTGAGGCAATATTAAGGGATATACTACTCGCTCTCCTCCTTGTGCCTTTTTGGTTTTTCCCAAAAAAGTCTAATATCCATATTTACTACAAGACTGAGTAAAACGCGGCAACTCGGTGCTGGCCACCAGTATGCACAATAAATACAATTGTAATACAGAGTAGCCTACTGACATTGCACTTGAAAATTGTAACAAGTTATCATTCTGACTGCCCATATACGGTATGGGCATGTGCCATGTAAACTGGTGTGTGAGTGTGAGTGTGTTGTGTGCTGCGTGCGCTGCTGTCTGTTGTGCTCCCGTGCCATGGACTTTAAGTTGGAAATTAGGTGCTTTATTAGTGAAAAAAAAACAAAAACAAAAAAACAGAGGCTTAAAAGATCCGGGTCGGAGCCCAAAAGATCCGGGGCTATAGCCGGGAATGCCCAGGTCTAACGACGTCCATGCTAAGCAGGCTTATCTATGATCAGACTAATATAGCATGTATTGGGTAATAATACCAAAGTTATTATAAATTAATAATAAATAATAATAATTATACATTTTATTTGGAGCCGCCTTTCAAGTCACCCAAGGTCACCTTACAGAGCATAGAGGATAAAAGACATCATTAAAACAAAACATCACCATAAAAACAAGTGTAGTACTTCATTTAGGGGTGCTTTATGTGGACATTGCAGCTGAGGGTCAGAAGGCTAAAGCGAAGCTGATGATAGCCAAAGGCAGCGGGCCCAGTCTTTTGGGCCGCGATTGGCTTCGCAAAATCCAACTCAACTGGCATGACATCAAGTATGCACACACATCAGCCTACGGCATGAAAGATAAAGTCGAGGAAGAGCTGGAACGGTTGCAGAAAATGGGCATCATTGAGCCTGTCCAGTTTTCACGGTGGGCAGCTCTCATTGTTCCAGTTTTGAAAGAAGACAAAACGGCAAGGATATGTGCGGACTACAATCTTACGGTGAATCAAGTCTCTAAACTGGAGGAGTACCCACTGCCACGGGTGGACGACCTGTTTGCGACTTTGTCAGGTGGTAAGCTATTCACAAATCTAGACATGAGCCACGCTTACCAACAGCTGCTTCTCGATGAGGATTTATAAGAGTACGTCACAAGCAACACTCACACACTGTGTTTTCATTTGAGAGGCCGGCAGATACACCTGTAAAGGTGACTCAGATTAAGCAGTTGCCAGAGAGAGACCCAGTCCTGTCCCAAGTCAAAACGTTCCTCTTACAAAGTTGGCACAGTGCAGTGGAAAGAGAGGAACTGAGGCTTTATGCTAAACGCAAAACAGAACTGAGTCTGCAAGATGGCTGCATTTTCTGGGGTTCGAGGATCATTGTACCTCCCCCTGGCCGCTCAAAGATTGTGGAAGAGATACATGAGACTCACCCAGGTGCCTCTCAGATGAAAAGCCTTGCAAGGTCCTATGTCTGGTGGCCAAACATGTTTGTTTGTTTGGTCCCTGTCCATGCATGGACCAAGACCTGGAGAGAAAGGTAAAATCTTGTACTCAGTGTCAGACCAATCAGAACATACCACCACCAGCCTTTTTGCACCCATGGGAGTGGCCGGACTGCCCCTGGTCTAGGCTACATTTGGACTTTGCTGGCCCGTTTATGGGGCAGATGTTTCTGGTGCTGGTGGATGCACACTCCAAATGGATAGAAGCCCACATCATGAGCAACATCACAGCCCCCGCAACCATAGACAAACTCAGACAAGTGTTTGCAGTCCGCGGGCTGCCTGACACTCTGGACACTGATAATGGCCCGACTTTCACCAGTGAGCTGTACCCAAGGGAGGCGTCCAGAAGGCATCCTTACCAGATCCCCGAACCACCTCAACTGGCTCCTCTTGATGTGGAGGAGCAGCGGCTCTACTCCGAGTCCCTCCCAGATGTCCAAGCTCCTCACCCTATCTCTAAGGCTGAGCCCAGTGACCCTGCAGAGGAAACTCATTTCGGCTGCTTGTACTCGTGATCGTTTCTCTCGGTCACTACCCAGAGCTCGTGACCATAGTTGAGGGTTGGAACGTAGATCGACCGGTAAATTGAGAGCTTCGCTTTCTGGCTAAGCTCCCTCTTCACCACAATGGACCGGTTAAGCGCCTGCACCACTGCTGACGCCGCCCCAATCCGCCTGTCAATCTCCTGCTCCATCCTACCCTCACTCGTGAACAAGATCCTGAGATACTTAAACTCCTCCACCTGAGGCAGGACCTCCCACCCGACCTGGAGTGGACAATCCACCCTTGAGGACCATGGCCTCAGACTTGGAGGCAGGGCGATTCTAGGATCAGAGGTTTAGGGGTGCTGAACACCCAGAGAGCTGCCCGGCCAGTCAAGATAAATTTCACTGTTTTGTACATTTTAACACAATTTCATTCCCACATTTGTGAAAGAAAAACACTTTTTGGGAAAGTCTGTGACTAAACCATCAAATTTGATGAAGGTTATTTAATTGCTGAGCCACAGCAAAAGAGGAATGGATTGGAATCATAAAAGAAACATATCGTAACCCTAATTTCTGGGGGAAGACAACTAATTTTGATACAGCAGCTCCTCAACATACACATAAACAGTATGTATGTTTCTGGAGTAAACCAGCCCCCTATAGTGAGTACCAAAAATACCAAAAATGGACCTTGGGCTTATTTTTTTTTCTGTAGTTTTGTTGTTAAAATATTACATTTCAACCAAGTACTGTATGGTTTTGACACTTTTCTAGCTTGTTAAAAAGGACATACAGTAAAAAAAAAAATAATTAAAAAAAATCTCTCAAATTTTAGGGGTGCTGGGATTCAATTTAGGGGTGCTTCAGCACCCCCAAAAATGGGCTAGAAACACCTGTGCTTGGAGGTGCTGATTCTCATCCCAGCCGCTTCACACTCGGCTGCGAACCGTCCCAGCAAGAGCTGGAGGTCACTGTTCGATGGAGCTAGGAGGACCTCCCTCATGGAAGAGATAGCTACCAGTCATACTTCAATAGCGACGTGTGACAGCCCTGCATTCATCAAACACTGTGAAAAGGAAATAATACAACCAACTGCATGCAACAGCGGATCTAGCCTCTTTACCTCACAGCAGCATTGGAACCCCAACCTCTATGCCTTGTAACAGGCAGTGGTGCCTGGATGGTCTACACAACTTGCATAGACAATCCAGCCATCCCCAGCCTGTACCTTTCAGGAACCAAGCCTGAAGAGGTTGACCCAGAGTTGGTGATGTACCTATTGAACCCACCTCCTAAGACCGAGCCCCCTAGAACTGGGGGATGGCCTAGGGCTAGGCTGTAGTCATTTCTGCATACAACATTGCTGAGCAGCCACTCCAGGCTACCAGAATGACCGACAACTGCTCCCTTCTCACTCTCTCCAACCACGGAGGGATGAGACAGAGGGGTGGAACTAGAGCAGCTTTTCTTGGCCATGATGCAAACATGTCCACCCCCAGGGGGGAATTGTGCTGTAGCGTCAGGGAGAACCATAGCAGGCAGCGGGTGGTGCATCTGCTGGCAAACAAATCCACTTCCACTGAAAAGACTCCTTTGATTTATGTGTGTTTTCACCCATTCCTGATTCACCATCCCACAAGGGGAGAAAGTGCCAGAATGAAACTGTAGGCTACCTTTCCAAACCATGCCCACTTTACCTGCCCAGGAAACTCTGTAGCAGGGGCAGAGATCATAAATTGTTTGTTCACACATCTCTCAGTCTTTGCTTACCTTCACTCTGCAGCCTTGTGTGTCCAGTGTTTGACGTGTGCATCTACACAGTTAACGTGAGTCTCAATTTATCAGTTTGGTCACTCATGATACTATTGCAGGTAGTTTGCTTCTTGTGCACTTCTGCCTGATATCCTTTGTTTCCAGACATGTGCCACAGGCCATGTGAATTGTTTGATCCTGACCATTGATTTACCTGTGATTGACTTTGGCTATTATGGCCTCTTTAGTTGTTTGTATATGGTGTACATTTGCAATGTGACAACTTTCAAGTTGAATTGACCGGGCAAAATTCTTTTGATAATTTTAGATCAGATCCATCTTGAGAGTTGACCAGCCAAGTTTCATGCAGTTTGAACAAACTGCAGGAGGAGTTCGAAAAAGTAGGTTTTGGATGTGTAACGACTTGGCGAAGAAAATGTGGGGCAGAAGTGGGCGGGGCCTATGTCAGCACATCCAGCTCTAATGAGGGAATACGTGTATATAAAGTTTGTGGATGTGTGATTTAAAATGTGGGAGTAACAGAAAAAAACGGGTTTGCATTTGTTTGAGCGCCACCTAGTGGAGTATCTGTGCAATGTTTTGTATGCTAGGTGTGTGTCCTAGTCTACATGTACTCTATAAATTTCACAGCCCTCAGTACAAAGGTTCAGCTGAAATAAATGTTTGTTGTTTATCTTGTAATAAGCCATGCCCACTTCGACCAGTCATGACCACCTTCAATATATGGCCTCAGGAATGGCCCTACATCATACCCACCAAATTTCATAAAAATTGGTAGAGCCATTTAGGAGATATAAACTTCCCATGTTTATCAATCAATCAATCAATCATCAATTTTATTTATAAAGCCCAATATCACAAATCACAATTTGCCTCACAGGGCTTTACA
>NC_065510.1:46806068-46812979 GCF_006386435.1 Epinephelus moara
CTGTCCAGGCACCGCTGCGATATGAGTTAATCTGAGAGACAGTGGAGCACAAAGGCTCCGGAGAAGAAGCCGAGTTAGTGACATCCAGAATGGGTTAGTGGCCAATGTTCATCAAGTTCAATTCACACCCTCACAGTCACATACTAACTAAGGATCTTAGGTTTGGGTTTGATAGCTTTAAATTTGACAAAGATATGGAACAGTTTGTGTTTAAATACCTAGCTACAAAAATTTGTCCATCAATAATTCATACATTTTTTGACCGGGCACAATTCTTTTGATAACTTTATATCAGGACCATCTTGTGAGTCTAGGTGCCAAGATTCATGCAGTTCGGTCAAAACCTCTAGAAGGAATTCGAAAAAGTAGATATTGCAATTTTGCCATTTTTGGCGGGAAAAACGTTAGGCGGAAGTAGGCGTAGCCATGCACACGTGATGCAGCTCCATTCAGCGAATCCATGGATATCAGGCTGTTGAATGTGCGGCATGTGGTGTGGGAGTAACATGCCAAAACGCATTGACCTTGATTGTAGCGCACCCTGCAGGTGCACATGTGTAATCTTTTGCGGCTGAGGTCCTTGCAGGGGTCTGAACCAACCCTCCAAATTGCACCGCCCCCACTTGTACAGTGTAGCCTGCAGCACCACTTTTATTCACAGAAAAATAATAAGATGTATAACTAGAACTGCAAGCAGTTATGAACGGGGGCCAAGCCTCCCCGCGCAACTTGGCCCCCGTGCCCCATGGAGCCCATGGAAGTCGGCCCCGAAGCACGACGGGCTCAGGGTGAGTGCAGGGACGCGGGCTGATGTCCGAGCCGCGGTATTTGCTGTAATGGGAAATGCGCCGGAAGTGTGGAAAGGCTGAATGTGTGGCAATTTGGATTTGTTGCAATAAATCACGCCCACTTTGACCAATCATTACTTAACCTTATGTCCGGCCTTAGGAGTGACCCCACATCACACTCACCAAATTTTGTTCAAATCTTGTACTTGAGACTTGATGTTTGTGGGTTTTTAGCGTCCCCCATTAGCCGATTTGCACCAAATTTGGCACAGAGCCTCTGGATGACCTCCAGAACAAGTGAATTAAGTTTGATGTTAAAAGCATTTACTTTGACCAAAATATGTGTTTTTTAGCTAGCAAAAAAGATTGTTTGGTTATAACTAGCGCATTTTTTGGAGTGCCAAAATTCTTTTGATAACTTTTGATCAGACACATCTGGAGATTCTATGTGCAAAGTTTCACACAGATGCCGCTTAAACCGTAGGAAAATTGCAGCAGAAGTGGGCGGGGCCTATGTCAGAAAACACACCTCTATTCAGGAAATACATTGCACTGATGTCCATGAATGTGTTGTTTAAAATGGAAGTTACAGGCAAAATCGCATTTGCATCTGTTATAACAACACCTATAGGCCGATTTGCACCAAATTTGGCATCGAGCCTCTTGATGACCTCGGGAACAAGTGACTTGTTTGAAGTTTGATGTTAAAAGCATTTATTTTGACCAAAATATGAAACAATATGTGTTTTTTAGCTAGCAAAAAAAATAGCTTGATTATAACTAGCACATTTTTTGGAGTGCCAACATTCTTTTGACAAGTTTTGATCAGACACATCTGAGATTCTATGTGCTAAGTGTCATGCAGGTGGTGCTTAAACTGTGGGAGGAGTTTGAAAAAGTAGGTTTTGGACATGTGGCGAATTAGCAAAGAGAATGTGCAGCAGAAGTGGGCGGGGCCTGTGTCAGAAAACCCAGCTCTATCCAGGGAACACAAGGATATAATGTTTATGAATGTGTCATTTAAAATGTGGAAGTTACATGCAAAAACGTGTTTACATCCATTATAGCACCACCTAGTGGAGCATATGCACAATTTTTGGTATGGAAGATCTGTGTCCTATTCTATATGTACCCTATAAATTTTAAAACCCTCAGCATAATAGTTCAGTTTTGTTGTTTATCCTATAATAAGCCACGCCCACATTGACCAGTCATGACCACCTTCAATATATATGGCCTCAGGAATGGCCCTACATCATACTGACCGAATTTCATAAAAATGGGTGTAGCCGTTTAAGAGATATAAACTTCCCATATTTGTAGCGCCTCCTAGCAGCCAACATTCGCCAAATTCGGCTCATACCTTCACAGTGTCATGCCAACTAAGGATCTGAGATTTGGTGTTGATAGTATTAAGTCTGACTGAGATATGCAACAGTTTACATTTATAGCTAGCTACACAAATTTGTTCCTTAATAATTTGCGGAATTTTTGACGGAACAAAATTCTTTTGATAACTTTAGATCAAGTCCAGGTGAAGAGTGTACGTGCCAAGTTTCACGCAGATCGGACAAAATCCCAAGGAGGAGTTCAAAAGAGTAGGTTTTCCAGTTTTTGCGATTTTGTGAAAAAAAAAATATATATAGGCGGAAGTGGGCATGGCCAATGGCAAAGTGATTCAGCTCTATTCAGGGAATCTGGGGATATAACATTTTTGAATGTACAACATACGGTGTGGGCGTTATAGGCCAAAATGCGTTGGCCTTGGTTATAGCGCCCCCTGCAGACGGCCATATGTAGTTTTTTGTGTCTGAAGTACGTGCAGGGGTCTGGACCAACCCTCCAAATTGCACCACCCTCCCTTGCACGGTTTATCCTGCAGCACCACTTTTATCAACGGAAGAATAAAAATAGAGAAAAACTATAAAAATCTTTACAAAAACAATAGGGTTCCTATCACCGCTGGTCCTAGGAAACGCGTTTGCTTGTGTATGCATTCCCCGAGGCCTTTCGGGCTTGGCCCCCTAAAAATCAGAACAATTACAATAGGGTTCCCAGCACTGCTGGTCCTGGGAAACGCGTCTGCATGCATATGCGTTCCCCAAGCCCCGCAGGCTTGGACCCCTAATAATAATAAACAGCGGGATTTCAATAGGGTCTTTGGACGACTTTGTCGTCGCTCGGGCCCTAATAAATAATAATAATAAACGGCGCGATTACAATAGGGTCCTCACGGACGACTTCGTCGTCCCTCGGGCCCTAAATAATGATAATAATAATAATAATAATAATAAACAGCGTGATTACAATAGGGTCCTCACGGACGACTTCGTCGTCGCTTGGGCCCTAATACTAATAAACAGTGCGATTACAATAGAGTCCTATGGACGACTTCATCGTTGCTCGGACCCTAGTAATAAACACCATGATTACAATAGGGTCCTACGGACGACTTCGTCGTCGCTCGGACCCTAATAAACAGCGCGATTACAATAGGGTCCTATGGACGACTTCGTTGTCGCTTGGACCCTAATAATAATTCCTTCAGTTTCAATAAGGCCTTCGCCCGGCCTTCGGTCGGTGCTCGGGCCCTAATAATAATAATAATAATAAAAAATCCTTGCATTTCAATAGGGTCCTCGCACTGCAAGGTGCTCGGGCCCTAATAATAATAGGGTCCTCACAGACTAATTCGTCGTCACTCGGGCCCTAATAATAAATAATAATAATACTGATAATAAACAGCGCGATTACAATAGGGTCTTTGGCCAATCAGCACCTACGTTTCTGAGCACGTAGGAAGAAGCGCTCGCTCGCCTTGACCAAGCGGCAACCTCCGGGGGTGATGAGTGACGGGGGGGGCTAACTAGCATGCTAACTAGCCGCTGGCTCCGCTGTGCGGAGCTGAGCTCAGACTCTCAGCCGTGTTTGTGCCTTTTGGATATTTTTTTTCAGGCAAATATTGGAGTAATGTGGCTTGCTGTTCTATTAATTGTACCAACAGACCGTCCAAGAAGTCTGTGCTCCAGTTTTTTCGGTAAGTGAAATTTGGAAATTCTAGTATCATTTTATTTCTGTTAATATGTTAGCACTAATTAGCGGGTATCGGTGTCTGCGGTCACCACCTAGCTTGTCAGCTTATTGTTATTATTATTAAGCCTTTATTAAGGAAATGTAAAATCACGTTTAGACCGGAGGTCTCATTTTCAAGTGCGACCTGTATCACAGCAGCAACATCCACATCAAGTTACAGAGCAACAGACAATACAATACAAAACAAGTTTAGCTCGTTAACTAGCTAACTAGCCAGCTAATGGTTAGCCTTCGAGCAAGACGCCAATCCGGGATGCATCAAAGTCAGAACCTAACAGAGAAGTGTTAGGATTTAGGCATTTAGGGAGAGAATATTTTGAACAAAAGGCTGAGGCTGTGTGAGGTTTAAAAATAAAGGTCCACCACGTTAGTTAGCTAACGTTATGCAATGTTAACGTTAAATTTGTCATATGAGCAGTGTAACTTTAACGTAACATTAAGGCTATACTTGTGTATGTAAATTAAAAAGTGTTGAACTGTGTGAAATTACAATAAGGTGTGTAACGTGATTAAAAAAAACTAATGTGACATTTGACTGTCACATGAAAAATATTAAGAAAATAAGAGTAGGATATAGGCCTGTAGCTACACAGTAGATAATAGACAGACAGAAAATGAGGACTGTGATGGCCACCACCTTTTTTTTTTGCTAAAATAAATTGATTATGATCTGTTGAACATTGAAGTAATTTAAGTTGTATTGTTTGCATGTAAAGGAGTCTGTGAAGTAGGTGATCTAACACATATATTTTAATATCTATTTGTCTGTGTAAGGTTTTCCTCTAGGTGACCCAGACAGACTGGACCATTGGACACTCAACACGAGAAGACAGAACTGGATTCCAAACAAGACTTCCCGTCTGTGCAGTGAACACTTTGAGAGTCATCACTTCAGCACTGACTCCAGGATAAAGACACCTTTTTTCATACAGTACCTCACAAAGAGTCAAGAAACTTATTAGTTTAAAATGATGAATTATTGACCATAACACATTTAAATGCATTGTATATATTACTAATTTTCATACATTACTAAAAACTCGATTAGGGCACAGCTATTACTGATAAGGTGAAATTACTGACACACCAGTGCAAATGAAGATTTTATCAATCAAAGAACATGACATGTATTTACCAACTTTAACATTTTAGTGCATTTTATGCAAAGAGCCTTTATCATAGTGAGAATTACTACTTTTTTTCCCCACATACAGTCTGTGAAGAACCAATGGAATAAAATATTCTCATAATGAGACAGCTGAACATAGCATGATTCCACAGAGGCAGTGAGCTTTGAGAACAGTTCAATTTCCTTTTAATAGCAACAATTATTGTAATGTGGATGAATTGCACACTGTACATTCATACTCCAGTTGTCTTGGTAGTACACTGTTAAATTTAGTACACTGTTAAATTTAAAATCACATTCAAATATAAAGTCGAATATCTACAGAACTTAAACACAGAACTATTTTATGAATGACAGCCACTTACTCAGGAGTAAGATCATTTTGGTGGTGAGTGGGCTTTTAACCAAGACAGGCTGTAGTCAATGTTTTCTACCTGTGTTTTTAACCTGTCATCTTTCTCTCATGTAGGACACTTGAGGAAAGTTAAAACGCCTAGGCCAATGTGATATTTACTCCACAGTAAAGAGGTTGTTTCACAAGAAATTAAGATTTTGCAAATTATGACACTGGGTCCTAATCCATAGGTTTTACAATTACTGTTACAAATCTTTTTATTTATTCCATGTGTACTTTTTGTAACCTTTTAATATGGATGTTTTCATTAATGCAAGCTTTGACTTTATTTTGTGAAACTGTGTAATGGTTATAACTTTTGTTATATAAAATGGATCAAACAAATTTTACTTTAGAGTAAAAGCACATTTTTTGAAAGCTGTCATTCATCAGTTTCCTGTGATGATTGGAAATATAGTGGTGATTTAAACCTTTAACAAAATATAATAGTTATTAATGGCATCTTAATGTTTTCGTTTATGTCCTAACATTTACCCAAGTTTGCATTTATCTTAGCAGAATGTAAAAAAAAAAATAAAAATTAAAAGCTGATGTTATATGCTGGTTTTGTTTGGACATGTCTTTAAGACAAATGAAGAAAATTCAATAAGAAACTCTTCTCCTTTTGTGAAAAACAAGGAATTATTGTGACATATGAGAAGGTTCTGCTCGGTATTGAGGCTTATATAGTGAGGCTAAAAAAAAAAACACGTTACACACAATTGGTTGATTATGTTTCTATTTGCCTCACTATAAAAACGTCACGATACCTTTGCCTGAAGAAGACCCTCTCAGAGTTGGCGAACAAGTGATACCTCCTTGGGGGCTCCAAAACTATTGTGTCCGGCTAATTCTTTGTTTTTTACTTTGAGCCCTTTTATCCAGTCACATTCTTCTGTGTTAAAACTAGACTTCTAACAGAGCAGCAAACAAAGGGTACTCTCCAAAATCTTCTCAGGCTCTGCTGCTGGGTTTAAGGTGCTTAGTTATCTTCAAGTACAAAGTTAAAATAATCAGGCCCACACAGAAATGGACTGCTTAATTATTTGCCAATGACAATGTTAAACATTAATGCTTTATGTTTTATCTGTAGTGTATGATTTGTTTTCCTTTCAATTGACAGTCAGATTTGATTGTGAAATACAACGTTCAGTCAGTAATAAAGACAAAAGGAGTGCAAATATAAATAGAATTTATTGAAATTTTTAACAAGTTCTTTGAATGTAAAAATCTCAACATTAGCCATGACAGCCTGAGCTATGTTCAGGCCTAACAAAATATGTCCTAAAGGCCAAATTCAAAAGCAGTGACGCTGCCAACAGTAAGCAGTTCACTGCGTTTGGAGGTGGTCTTTAAGACAATTAACTAATTTACTTAAAAACATAATTTCCCCTAGGTGTGAAATGAACTTCATCTTTCAAAAATAGCGCAGGACTGTCATGTCTGATGTGAGGGTGCTCAATTATGGCACCATTTAAACTATGAACAAATGTAGCCATAACACTGT
>NC_065510.1:46813005-46817637 GCF_006386435.1 Epinephelus moara
GATTAAGGATTTGATTTGAAGTTATTTTATAACAACATGCAGTTAGAGAACTAGGATGGATGAACACGGCATCTTTATTGTTAAGAAAATGAAACTTTGATAACTAAATCAAGCCATTTAAGGAACATAACATTATTTGTAACCTTGAATGAAAAAAAGAAAAGTCTGCACTCCTGACTCAGGGCTTGCATGCATTTCCAAAAGTGGACCTTCTCTCAGTTGACCTACTGATGAAGATTTTAAGCAGGGTCGAGACATCGCTTTCATCCATAAGGTCACTGTGAGCGTTCATAATGGCCAAATGTGTTAGTCTCTCTGCATCATGGTGTTGCGCAGCCAGGTTTTCAGCCTGCGCAAGGCTGAGAAAGAGCGCTCAGATGCCGCGACAGATATGGGCAGGGCCAGACAGATCTTAATGAGCTTCTCCACCTCCGACAGCATGGAGCGGGTTTGGGGCTGCAAGGTAGAGGGCTGCATTGGGACTGGGTCCCGCTGGGTCCCGCGGGACCCAACGCAAATATTGCAGGAGCGGGCGGTTTGGACTTTGCTGCGGGCGGGAACGGGGGGCTAAAAAAAACACTGCGGGATCTTGGTGCACATGCATACGCGTTATTCATAAATGGACAAATATGCCCTGAACCAGCTTTCATACCAATTTGCCACTTGCTCCACCTGTCTGTTTGTCTGTCAGCTCCATCTGTCACGAGACAAACATGAAAGAAGACGTGAGTTTATTGTGTTTCACCGGCGACGAGCTGTCATTACGCACGGCCTTGCGCAGGCTGAAAACCCCACCCCCTCAGTAACTTCATTACTGAGGGGGCGGTTAAAAATTACGAGGGGGCAAATCTTTATTATGCAACATAGGTTCACAGTGAGTTATGAAGAGCATGCAGCTCTTTATAACTCACTGTGAAGATATGTTGCATAATAAAGAGCATGCAGCTCTTTATAACTCACTGTGAACCTATGTTACATAATAAAGATTTGCCCCCTCGTAATTTTTAACTGCCCCCTCAGTAACTTCATCCTGGCGCCATGAATCTCTTTATTAATAGCCTATAAAATGACGTGTTTTCTCCTGCGGGACGGGAGAAGACACAAAATCATTGATCTCTATTATTGTGCGGGCATAAATTCTCAGAGTTTTGCGGGTGCGGGCGGGAGTGGACATACACACGTTGCGGTTGCGGGCGGTAATGGTCAGAAATTCAGCGGGAGCGGGCAGGAGCGGGTTGAAGAAAACAGTCCCACGCAGGGCTCTACTGCAAGGTTTGCAGGATGGACACAACATCCTGGAAGCCAAGGCTACTGTATGTAGTCAGGCAGGTTGCATATCACATCAAAAGCATAGATCTATGCATTAATGATATGAAAGAGATAAATGTAAGTCAGACAAATTGAGTTTAAATTCAGATTCTTTATTTTTTAAAGTGTAATGCAGTGGGTAGGGAGGCTGGGGTGCAGGGCTGCACCCCCCGCACCCCTAGTTCCGACGTCTATGATGATGAGGACATCTGGTGCTGCTCTTCCTCGCAGGGAGTGGGAAAAGAAGGAGAGAAGGCCTCTCCACTGCAGTCCACCCCAGCCAAACCAGCAGACACGGATGCTGAAGTGACAAAAATCGGTGCCTGGAATTGGGCCTGACGGCTCCCGACCCTGTCCTCCTTGTTTCTTCTAAAATGTCTTCTGTTGTCAATTCAGTATCTTAGGTTCGGCTGGCAGGTACTTTGAAAAACACTGGAGATAGGCAGAATCTGGTGCAATCGAGTTTATTGTGTTCACAGGCAACAACACAGACAAACTCATGAGTCAGCCTCCGGAGGACGACTGAAACTCTGCTTTCGGTGCTCTGGCTTATATGCTGGTGGAGGTCGAAGAGATCTCCACCCATTTCTGTAGTCCTTCCCATTTCGATCCGTTTTTACTGGTAGCAGACTTTGCCTTTGTTCCGGCTCAAACTGGAATCTGCCACCAGTATTTCCGGAATCGCTCTCACTCTATTTTTTAAAAACGTGATCTCTGGGGACTCACATGCTACAGTCCCTCGTGCTCCCGTGTAATATGAACCATTACTTGCACATTAAGTAATACAATCATTTGAGTGTGTGTGTGTGACCCTTCCCGTGTAATATAAACTCTTAAGTGCATTAGGCAGTACAATCAAGTGAGTGTTCTATCTTCTTTCACACAGCACGTGGTAACTTGTATGGGTGTCACTGTAAGTTCACAACATCATGTGAGTGTAGGTTAGTGCATTACATCATTACACAGCGCGTGATAGGTTCAATAAGAGTTTACAACTGAGATGTCACTGAGAGTTCACACTGTTATATTGTATACTCACTAACATGGCTATATAGCTATTTGTATCTTACCCAACTTATATGGTCTAACACCTGATGAGGGTTTTGACTTTTACACTACATTCCCCCCTTTGGGGCTCCATAGTCCCACACAACACTTTTAAATCACAGACAAAGGGGTGAAAATATATATATCCCCCCTTTGGGACTATATAGTCCCATAACATTAGCTTAAGATTTGTTAGCTCCATACATAATTTCATTTTCCAGTGATTATATCAGTAGATCATTAGCAGATATCACACATATATCACACATAAGTCATAGAGAATGAGAGCTAGCCTAGTAATGTCATCTTGTGGCATAAGGGTGCAGAATGACAGTCGTATACAGTGATTGTGACTACAGTCAGTACTAACATGTCCTGCAGAGAGTACCTGATAATTTCACATATAGCGGTTACATTTGGCAGGATTTATAGCTATCGTGGCTGTTAACATTGTCCCCTTACAGTCCCTCAAACCCGTAGGCTGGCATCCGCAAGCGTCGGTATGTTGCCAGCTGACCCTTTAGCGCGTCAACCTCTTCTTGTGTGGCCTCATAAGCATTAAGTTGCTGCTGCAAGGTGTCCCTGTCCTGAGTCAGTTCACGGACTTGGCCATGCAGATCCAGCACCTGCTGCTCGAGTCGATGCAAATGCGCCTTGTGCATTCCCTTATTTTCTCCCTTCCTGATCGCGTAGGTACCATGGCGGACTCTGCGAAGCCTCTTTCGCAGGTTGAGGGGAAGGCTACGCACCAGCAGGCGAAAAAGCAACGAGGGGACAAAATGAAGCTGGCTACGCAGCTCGGCTGTCAATTTCAGATGTTGTGCTGTTACTGGTGCTCCATCTGGCAGACATCGGAGGCAGATTTCTACTGCGTCTGGATCCACATTGTACTCCTTCTCTAGGAGAGTGCGGGTTGTCGGTGTTAGCCCGTGCACGCTCAGGTGACCCACATTCCGAGGTGGTGGGCTAGCCTGACATGGCTTAACAGGCGGTGGGGTGGTTGGTGAATACCTATGTAAATAATCAGCACTGTCCTCTGTCGTTGCGGATGAGGCAGGGGAACATACTGGCAACATGTCTTTATGACCATCGGGTTGAGGGGGTCCATCGTGGGATGGTGCTTGTAAGGTGGAGGGTGTCTGGGGCTGTACTGGGTCCGGCAGCTGGTGGGGGGGGGGGGGTAATGCGGGCCTGGAGTAGCAATAGTCCAATCCGAAGTAAGAACAGGCCAATCTGCTCCTTGCCCAGGACCCATCTGGGTCTGACCGCCCTGGCTGGAGGTATTGGCAGCTGGGTTGAGTGATTCTGGGCAGGTTCCCGCGTAGCTGGGGCCTGCAACTGGTTCTGGGTTTGGGCGGGACAGTAGATAGCGGATCAGGTTGGTCGATGGAGGGTGGTTCAGTGTCTGGATCGCTGGCGGTGGGGTGTGGAGTTGATTGTAGAGCTCGTCCAGTGGCACCTCAGGGGGATGGGTCGGTGGTGGAAGGCTGGTCCCGGGGTAGGGTGGAGGGCGAGGGGGTCTCATCACACGTGGTCCCTGCTGCTGGTGCCAGAAAAACAGGCTGGTCTCCCTGGTTCTGCTGGTATGGATGTGGTGTTCTCCAAGACCCAGCCATATTTTGTTTTTATCTTAAGGGTGTAAAGGACATTTTAGTGCGCTCTCCCTATAATAGTTTTTTCTTTTCCCTATTTACTCTTAGGTTTTCTTCACACATAAGCCATGCAAGAAGGATTAGTATATTAGTGATTATGAAGCTTAAGTGTTGGTGAGCAATAGTACTGGTCTGGTGACAGCAAAGGTATCAGAGTCCTCTTATGCAATTTTGTCATACACTTCTTCTGCTGGCTTGGATCTCTGATCATATTGAGCAGTTCCCAATGCCCTGTTTTGTAGCATTACCTCATACTGATTTCTACACTTTTCACCTGTGCCCTGCTCTTGTTTTTTAAGGAGCTGTCTTTGGGAACCAGTCATGTCTTCGTATGATCCAGCACCGGTGGGCCGCGGCCCTTGGTCTATTACGACAAATTGTCCTGTAACACTTGTCATTGTCCGCTTGATTACAAGCCGCACCAGGGGAAGAACACAACAGGTTATCGTGAGAAGGGCCAACACAACAATTCCCAATAACATTCCCATCATTTTTAATATTTTTTCAGGGGATAATGCTGATAACCAGTCCCACATTGAGGGGATCCTGGTGTTCCAGTTTGAGTGCTGCACATGCTGATCTCGTAAGGTCAGCCTTCCAAAGCTTTGGTCAAATTGCCACCCTC
>NC_065510.1:46818137-46819538 GCF_006386435.1 Epinephelus moara
TCTACTTCATCACAGCATGCCAAATTGAAGGTACTATCCATTGGCCAGTGATTCTTCCCGGATGTTCTTTTGTGCCGTTTGGTCACACAGCGCTGAATGCGCTTTGCTCGACTTGGGTGTTGTTTCATTACCATCTCTATTGGGGTCAAAACCCCTTCTTTAATTTTTCCCTGGTTGGCTCCCATGAAGCCTTGTTTTACTGTACTAGCTCTTGGGATTTCTGGTTGTTCGTCTGTTTCTGTTGTGCGTATTAACACCACTATTTTCCCTACTGTTATGGCAGTTTTGTATTTCCTTTCTCTATATGGGTTGTACTCTAAATTACAGGACCCGTCCTCTTGGGGTTTCCGTTTACCTAGACACCCAAATTTACCTGTTTCCCACTCAACTTTTCTGGGCACAATGACAATTTGCAGCCGTGGGTTGTACGTTTCCCCTCCTGCTGGACTTTGTATGCGTATGTGGTGCAGAGGAAATATGGCTACCAGTGCGTTCTGGTAGTTGTCACACAGACTCTGTAGTAGTGGATTTAGTGAATAAGGAACCCACAGCCTTCGCAAAATCGCTTTCCACGGGGCCCCTGGATACTCTTCCTTTACTCTCTTTAAATTAACAAATTTAGTGATTTGCCAGAGTTTTTGTTTGATCTCTTGTTCGTCTTGCCAATGCTCAGCCCCTTCGCTATCTATGTAGCTCCGTTCTAACCAAAAGTGTGTGCGCACTCCGCTATATTCTACAGGGCCCTCTGTTAGACAGTGTTCTTCTCTCCAAATTTCGTCCTCAATGATTTCCCCTTCTTCCATCTATTTTTAAGGTGCTTCTGTAGATTATGTTTGCCCTCACCTTTTAGCTGTTTAGTAGTAACTCTATGTGTTTGCCCTATTGATTTCCCTTTAACACAATGTTGCGACCGTGCAGCCTGTTTACTTGGTCTATTCGACAACTTAATTAGATGTCTGTTGCCAACACTTTTCTACATCCACTATTTTACAATTTCCTCTATAGATTACTATATTTACAACACTATATAGATGACATGCACAACGACTTCAAGGATTATGTTTAAACTATTTTTACAGATTACTTTTAGATATATTACAATTTTTACATTTAGATCGATCAGTTAAATTAGCTTCCTGCCCGTTCAGACCTGTTTTCTGAGGTGGTTCCCCTGCTCTCTTGGCTAAGAGATTTCCCCCTAAACAGCGGTATCCACAGGAGCCTTTTAACTTTACTTTTTAGCTTTCTGCCCGTTCAGTCCCGTTTTGTCTACGGTGACTCCCCCTCCTTCTTGGCTGGGAGGTCACTTTCCTCAAAACAGCGGTATCCACAGAAGCTTTTTAGGCCTTTTATTCACTTATTCTTCTTTACAGCAAACCGCCTATGCAGTCCTGATGTCTC
>NC_065510.1:46820001-46822143 GCF_006386435.1 Epinephelus moara
GTACAATCAAGTGAGTGTTCTATCTTCTTTCACACAGCACGTGGTAACTTGTATGAGTGTCACTGTAAGTTCACAACATCATGTGAGTGTAGGTTAGTGCATTATATCATTACACAGCGCGTGATAGGTTCAATAAGAGTTTACAACTGAGATGTCACTGAGAGTTCACACTGTTATATTGTATATTACGCATAAATGCAGTATTAGTTTTTGTAGAAGTCTACTCACTAACATGGCTATATAGCTTTTTGTATCTTACCCAACTTATATGGTCTAACACCTGATGAGGGTTTTGACTTTTACACTACAATGCCCAGCATGCTGAGGTTGCTTCCCAAGGTCTCTGCAGCTCTCTGGGCACCATGCCGGACATAGCTGTCACCAATGATCCACACTGTGCCTATGAAAGTAAAATGAGTGTAAGAAATGCTTTAGGTAATGAAAAACAGAAAGTTAACTATAAAGGGTGAATCACTTCTTTTTGTTGACAATACTATTATGTCACATCTGTAGGATAAAAGAAAACAGGGAGCAACACTTCAAAATATAGATGACTTGATGATGTCTTTTAAATGCTTTCTTTTTGTCCTTGGAAGACAATGTAATATTAGCTGTCTAAAGTCAAGTAGCCAAAACTGGTACTTACAGTTTCTGCTGTGTGTGTAGCAGGCGTGGTGTAGATGTAGATGTGGCCATGACCTCAACACTGGTGATGTACTGAAAGAAATTAACATCTTGTAACAAGTATAACACTGCCCTTCTTTCACAATTTCTACATTTCTTTATCATGTTCTAGATCAGCCATCCCCAATTAGCGGCCCACGGGCCAAATCCGGCCTGCGAGAGCAAAGTGTCCGGCCCGTGCGGACCCAGTGACATTATGTAATAAACTGCCATAAGGTGAAATGAATTGTGTTTGGTTCTATTTTGACCTCATCCCACACCGTACATTTGACCCGTATTTCCCTTTTGCGCATGTACACGGAAGACATGCGTGCGCTTCATCCTCGACTCTGTCAGTCACCAACCAGCCGACCGCCTTAGCAAAGCGAAATATTACCAGTAAGTCACAATAAATAATGAATCGAGAACAACATGGCCTCTGTGAAGAAGCGCAAGGTTGACCAGGAGAACCGTCTGTTCAAATCTGACTGGACAGAGGAGTTTTGTTTTATTTTACCGGACCATGCCAATGCAAAACCGACATGCTTAATATGCATGCAAACTGTTGCTGTCAGCAAAGCTGAGAATCTAAAGCGGCACTTCAACACTATGCATGCTGTCAGCTTCAATACAAACTACCCAACAAAATCGGATCAGCGTAAACGCAAAATAGCAAACATGCTAACGTCATACAAGCAGTCCGTTTCTACTATGAATAAGTCAACATCGGCACAAGAGAGTGCTACAGCTGCATCACTGCAAGTTTCATGGACCCTGACGAAAGCTAAGAAGCCCTTTGCTGATGCCGAGTTGATTAAAAAGTGTGCAGTAGAAATGGCAACTGAAGTTTTAAGTAATGATGAGAAAAAGAAGAAAGCCGTGGTCGAGCTGTTAAAGCAGGTGCCACTGTCGGCCAACACGGCAACCAGAAGAGTGGAAGTTTTAGCAGAGGAGTGTTTTTCCTGTCTACTCACCGATTTGAAGAAAGCAGAAGCCATATTACTCGCCATAGATTTGTCCTGTGACCGAACCGATATGGAGCAGCTGGCTGTGTTTGTAAGATTTTTTGATGGGAAGACATTTCGGGAAGAGCTGCTTTGTTTGCTTCCTTTACCGGGGCGCACAACCGGAGAAATCGTCTTGAACGAGTTGACACAGTTCTTCGAGAAGAATGGCTTGGATTTGAGCAAAATCATGTCAGTAGTGACGGACGGGGCTCCGTCGATGGTGGCACACCGCAACGGCTTGGTGAGCAGGCTTTCTGCCGTTAACCCCGCACTGCTGACATTTCACTGCATCATTCACAAAACAGCATTGTGCGCTAAACTGAGTGGAGAAATGCAAGAGGTGATGGATACAGTGACGAGACTTGTTAACTTTGTTCGTGAGAGCTCCAGTCTACAGCATCGTCTTTTCAGAGCACTGCTGGAGGAAATGTCAGCTGAACACAAGGATCTTCTGCTGCATAACGATGTTCGC
>NC_065510.1:46822979-46831079 GCF_006386435.1 Epinephelus moara
TGTGTGTGTGTGTGTGTGTTTGCTGGTTCTGATGTCCTCCAGTCTGACTGTTTTCACACAGTCTCACTTTGCTGTTCTTGAGGTGAATGTGGTTGTAGAAATGCTGCTGACAACTGTCTGTGTGGAAACCTGAAAGCCATTTGGACATTTTACTGAGGGGTACACTGTTTAACATTCAGCATCAATGTTTCTGATATTGGTATTCAGAAATATTCCAGGTCTATGTAGAAAAGTTATCATCTTTGCCTGAGGATACTCTTTTTTCCTCTTGTGCACCACTTGCTGTAGTGCTGTTGTTTATGGTTGTTGATCAAACTGGTCATATTATGTTGATCAAAATATTCTCCAGGGACATTCAAATAAATCAATCATTGATACTGACTTATTTTCTTTCAAGTGTGCATTTTTTCTCGCCTGTCCCTCAACACAGGCTATGACTATATCTGCTACTACAACCAACTACCACTGGTACTACTAATCATGACAATAATACTACTTCTAATAATAGCAGCAACAGTAACATCTGCCCATAAAACAATGTTTACTGGTCCAATGAAAAAAAAAACAACAACCGACAAGTTGGCCCTCAACTTGGCAACCTGGACATAATTTGGCCCTCTGTGAGAACTAATTGGGGAACCCTGTTCAAGATGATAATCTCACAATGCGCTTTTCATAACAGTAATGTACATTTCAGTCCCCTTTGGACTTTTATCAATGTCAAAATCATAAATATGCGTGCTGTTTGCAACAGCGGTGTGGGTACAAGGATATAATATTTAATGTCAGCTGTTATGCACACTGCAAATCCAACTACTAACTCGAATTTCTTGTTTGGTATCAACAAAACATTCATGGTAAGAAAGAACACTACCGTTAAATGGGTAACATCACATGTGACTTGTAGACTAGCTCCTGCGCTCATTGCTGCGTTGTTAAAATGATAGCTGAAACAATGCTAACGTGCTAGTCGCTTAATGTAATTGTAAACATGATTTGTTTATGCTCACTGATGAAACGAAACGTTCCTACAAAGTAGCTATAACATTAACAGTTAAAAAGGTCGTTAAAATATATGGTAAAATGCCAAATTACGGTATTTGTCCCAGCCGCATCCATGGTCAAGCCAGTATGGGTCAAGGCGAGTGAGCGCTTCTTCCTACGTGCTCAAAAACGTAGATGCCGATTGGCTGAAGAGGAGTCCTGTGTATCTGCGCTCAATTGCTCTTCCTTCATGCTTCAAGTACCCGGATGTCTCTCACAGTAAATTTGAAATTGAATTTTGAGAACTGAATTTGAATTGTGAGAACATGAATGTGAAGATATATAGAGAGTTGAATTTTCAGTGAGGATCAAATTTGACTGGACGTCAGTTCCAAACTAATAAATTCAATTTCAAATTATACTATTCAGATGGAGCTTTTCAATGCAATGATTCAAATTAAACAATACAATTTCAAATTATGTGAATGTTGATCAATGTTACGTTACCCAACCGTCGAAAACCCACGTTACAGGACTTAAGTCACCATGGCAGCCAGTGTTGATCCGATAGCCACCGGGTGCTAACACGTATAAGGTCGTCACTTCTCCTTATTAGTCAGGCTCTTCAGGATGAAATCCATTGCTCATGCCGGGTCCCTGAAGCTCGTCTCCCAACTGTCTTGTGTTGTAATCCTCAAAACCGCAGGGTATCGCAGTCCGAAGCGGACTCCCTCACAATTCCGCAGCATACCCCTCACCTCGTTGAAGGTGGCTCGCTGCCTGCTCACCGCCTGCCTATCCGGTCACCCCGGGCTGTCGACTTCATTTCTATGGCCTTCTTCATGATCTCCTCCCTCTCAGAAAAATAGTGGCACCTCACTATGAAAGCTTGTGGTGGTTGGTTGTCATCGGTCGGTCTGCTGCGGAGGGTGCAGTGAGCCCGATCCAAGAACGGCGTCTTCTCGAGGTTCAGGGCGTCTTTCAGGAGGCTTGCGATAAACTCCATCACATGCCTGCCATGCTCTCGCCCCTCTTTCACTCCCGTAATGCAGATGTTTGAGCATTGTGACCTCGCCTCCAAATCCTCACTACGTTCTTTCAGCATGGCCAGCTCTCTTTTAATAATGGTAATGTCATTTTCGAGCGTGGTAATGGCGTCCCAGTGGCCTCCCATTACTGTCTCCAACTCGGTAACCTGCTTCTCCGCTGCTTCCACTTTAGCGTTAGCGTGATCCACGGCACTTTGTAGCTCGGTCCGGAGTTGGTCAACCTGACTGCGGAGCTCTGCAGATTGGGCAGCCAACTTTTCCTCAGTCTTTGCCAGCAAATCCTCTTTAAGTGAAGTGATAGCTTGAAGCACCACATTTTGGTCACTAGCTGTAACAGTGTCTTTTTTCGAAGTGGCTAGAGGCTCAGAGCTAGTGTTAGCATTTTGGCTAGTGGCAGCTTCTGCTTCCCTGCGGCCGCTTCGGCTCTTGCTCATCTTGCTTTGACGGTGTCTCAAAACTTTGTTTCAGCTTGACAAAACTTTATCTGTTAAGCTGCGTTCACGCCAAACGCGAATTCGCAAATCCGCGCGTCAAGATTACATACAAAGTCAATGCAAAGACGCGATTAGACGCGATGGAGGCGTCTAGCTCGGCGCAATAGATGCGAAATTCGCGTCCAACACCTCATCGCTAGAGTTGAAAATATTGAACTTTTGAGGCGAATTCGCGTGACGCTGTGCCGCGAAAGCCAATCAGCGTTGAGATTCTCCCGATGTCACCGGCGTGTGTCAACAACGTCCAGTTGTTGACACAACAATAAACTGCTACTCACTGGAGACAGATGGACAGACGCTCCACAGCTGAAATGGAGCGCCTGTAGTTGGTGTCCTGCTGGGAGATCCTGGCGCCAACCCTCGCCACCAGGTCCTCAAACTGGGCCCCAGTCAGCCTGAAGTACCGCTGAAAGCGGCTATCATCCAGACGGAGTTCCTGGAGGAGGTGGTGAAACTCGCCGAGCTGGATGCGCTAATGCAGGATAGGGTGAACCCAAAAACGACGGCGTTCTGCCCTCCGATGCATCTGGGACTTCCAGAGCAGGTACAAAGCAGCGATGGTGGTTATCTCAGCCATGGTCGTCAGTGACGTCTTGACGCCCTGACGTCCAGTTGTTGATGCCGAGATGGAGGAGAAACTTATCATTGCGGTGTGCGGCTACCTGGAGCTATATGATATTACGTGTCTACTCTACAGAGGCCGCAACAGAAAGGAGCAGGCTTGGGTGAAAGTCGCCGAGGAGACTGGTCTACTTGGTAAGCTCTGTAAATATGTGTCCTTAATTAGTTTGCAGAATGTTCCTCAGTAACTACTCTAATTTTGTGTACCTTATTTTCCCTATTTAGATCAGAAAATATCTCATCAAAGCATAAATCACAAGACTAAGAATCTGAAGAAATGGTTAGTACTCAAAGTATTGTTTTTACATGTTGCTCTCCTTTAGTTACAAAACCTATGCACATGAAAATGTATCATTTGAAAATATACTGACTCTTTTTCCATTCAAAGCCTCATTGCACAGTGTGTAATGCAAATGTGTATATTTCAAACACAGAAACAGAGGCTGCTCCATGTGTATGAATGCGCATGAGTCACATCAGACCGTCGCCTGTTTGATCAGAGACGCTTTCAGATGTCATTCGGTTTTAAATGGGTTTTCAGTAGAAAAGTCTGTTTGTAGATGTTGAGGTATGTGTCTCTTTGAGTGTGTGTGTGTATGTGTGTGTGTATCTTGGTTTGTCTGAAGCCCACTCAGAGTTCTCACTGTAGACACTGAAGGTCTCTCTTGTTCTCCCCAGTGGCGTTGATTGGGAAACAGCTCCAGGCAACCCCTAGGCCCTGCCTCTCCTTCCTTTATCTTGTGTTTGTATGTCTAGTGTGTGTGAGCATCCACAAATGTGCATGCCTGTATGTGTGTGTGTGTGTGTGTGTGTGTGTGTGTGTGTGTGTGCGTGTGTGTGCGTGTGTGTGTGCATATATGTTTATATGTGTGTGTGCCCTGCTCTCCCACTCAAACTGCTTCATCTTGATTAGCAGCTGCTAACTTTAGATGAAAAATATCAGCAGAAGAAAAAAAATGGTAAAAGAGGGTTGAGCTTCTGGGAGATTCAGAAGTTGATGTAACAATATTGTGTTTCCTAAAAGGGAGAAAGGAGTGACGTAAAAAAAGGAAGAGAGGGCTTTCAAATAAATCAAAAATGAAAACAGACAAAAATTGAGCAAAATTGATTTATTGAGCAAAGAGACTATAGAAAAAACAAGGATTCAGACAGGTAAGTAAAGATGAAATTGGTCAGAAAGGAGGAAGGAAGGACAGAAGGAAGACACAAGGGAGAAAAGAGAGGATGAGACAGAGGAGGAAACATTCAGGAGGAATAAATCAGAGTGTAAGACTCACTGCTAGGTGTTTGAACTTTAAGAAAGGCAGTATTTGAGGATAAAGCATGAAGAATAAGATTTTCCTGCAGCCAAGGGCCTCTCTCTCTGTCTTCTGTCTCTACCTGTCTTGCTTTCCCTCTCTGTCGCTTTCACTTACTCACACAAGCTGATTGAGCATTTACCTGCAACGGTCACACCCATATATGCACATGCAGAGTTCAAGGTGGCATGAGACAGGTTTTTTATAGGTCTACATTTGGAAGTGTCCACCAAGGCTATGTGCAGTGGAACTTTGAACTCTTAAATAAAGGTAGCTGAGTGAATAATACATCAAAGTAAAAATGTCTTGCTTAATTGAGCAACCAAAAAAATTATTCATTGATATTATGCATTTGTCAATTCATGCCTGCCGACTGTTACAAGAAGGTTGTTAGGTACTTAGGTAAGCTGCGCTTAGGTGTAAAAAAGCTGCAGTTCAAGATGGCAGAAGTAAGGTTTCATGGCCACATTCTCTCAGATGCTGGGCTGAAGCCCGATCCAGAAAAGGTCAGAACCATCATTGAAATGCCCAATCCAACTGATATACAGCACCTCGTCGGCTTTGCAAATACCTGGCTAAATTCATGCCCCACCTGTCAAGCGTGTGGGAGCCATGCGCCTGCTGGACAAGCATACCCCCTGGCACTGGCTGCCCAAATATGAGGCGGAAATACAGGAGCTCAAGTCGCTGGCCACGACCATGCCAGTATTACGTTATTACGATGTAACCAAGCCTCTCACTATCCAGAGCGACGCCAGCCAGAGTGGGCTCGGCTGCTGCCTCATGCAGGAGTGCCAGTCCATCACGTTTGCTTCAAGAGCTCTCCCTCAAGCAGAAGGAAATCATGCGCAAATTGAGAAAGAGTGCCTCAGCACTGTCTTCGCCTGCCAAAGGTTCCACCATTATTTGTATGGCTGAGACCTCATTGCAGCAGAGACAGACCACAAACCTCTGATATTGATCTTCAGCAAGCCTCTCCTCAGTGCGCCTAAGAGGCTTCAAGGCATGCTCATGACCCTACAAAACTACAGTCTAAAAGTGGTTTACAAACCGGGGCAGGAGATGTTCATCAGCGACACGCTCAGCAGGGCTACGGTAGGATGCGCTGGCAGGGTGATGGCCTACCAGCGGCATACCATCTGCTCCTTGCAACAACTACAGGAGGGCCTGCAACATGTGAACCAGGCAGACTACCTCAATGTAAGTGACCAACGCCTGGAACAAATCAGGCTGCACACTGACCGGGATGCAAGTCTCCAGACACTTAAATCTGCAGTCCTCGTAGGCTGGCCGGACATCAAGGGGAAGACACCTCTCATCATCAGAGAGTATTGGCCCTATAGGGACGAAATCAGCGCTCAGAATGGCATTCTGTTCCAAGGACAGAGAGTTATCATTCCAAAATTGCTGCACCCGGAGGTGCTTGCACGCATGTACTCCAGCCACATAGGGGGTGATGCGTGTTACCGGCAAGCTCGTGAAACCTTGTACTGGCCAAACATGCAGGCAGAGATTAAGGACTTTGTGAGCGGCTGCACAACCTGCAACGAGTATGCGCATGACCAGCAGAAGGAGACCATGCTTTTGCACGAATTGCCAACTAGGCCATGGCAGATTGTCAGCATGGACCTTTTCAGTCACGGGCGGAAGGACTACCTGCTCATCGTTGATCATTATTCCGATTTTTGGGAAATCGAACTTCTCCCTGATCTGGCTGTAGAGACGGTCATCAGGCATTGTAAGGAGCAGTTCATGCGTCATGGACAGCCTGACAAGGTCATCATGGACAATGGTCCTCAATTTGCTTCTCAGTTTGCTCATTTCGCCTTGGAGTGGAAGTTTGAACATGTGACCTCTTCCCCGAGACACCCCAAGGCGAACGGCAAAGCAAAGAATCTGTTGTGCAAGGCCTCCCATGATAACACCGACCCTTGGAAGGCCATACTTCACTGGAGGACTACTTCAACCGAACACATGGACAGCAGCCCGGCACAGCGGCTCATATCTCGTCGGCTGAAGATGTCCATTCCTGTGACTGGAACCTGTTGTGGTGAAAGGGGTCACAGAAAAGTTGCGTCACAAGAGGCAACTGGCCAAATTTTTCTATGACCGGTCAGCACAAGTCTTGCCGGAGCTGGAGGTAGGCGAGACTGTCCGGATGAAACCCCTGCCTGGTGACAACACTCACCTGTGGAGGGTTGGGACCTGTCTTAGCAAAGTTGCGTCTAGATCATACCTGGTGGACATAAACGGCTCTATTTATATGCGCAACAGGATTGATCTTAGAGTGGCGGAGCCATCTGCTGCTCAGGCCTGTGGGGAGAATGAGCCGGAGTCAGCACACATCCCAAAGAGTGGTGCTGCAGAGGCTTCCCCAACAGTGGTCGAACCAAGCCCTATCAAGCCCGTACCAAGGGTCTCTTCGGTCAGTCACAGACCAGCGGCCTCTTCTAGTTCAGAGGGGGCTGTGCCCTCAGAGGGCCTTGTATGCACCAGGGCTGGACGGCTGTCAAGGCCACCTGAGAGATTGGGCTGGTAGCATGCACGTTTATTATTGAAAAAAAAGGTTGTGTTCATTGAATTGTACTGTGATGATTTCTAATTGAACTGAACTGTTTGAAATTTTATTTTGGTTTGATGCAAGCCCTAGCTAAAAGATTTTTGCACAACGTTTTTAAGTGATGGGTCTTACTTTGGAAAAGGAAGATGTTACAGGGTCTAGCAGTTGGATGTGATTGGTGATCAACTTGTATGCCTGTAAGTATCACCCCGGATGTCACAGGGCTGTTGTATGTTTTTCATTGCAGTTTGATTACAGAGCCTGAACTAGACACATGTGCCTGTCGTCATTGCTTAGCATGTAGAATATCACAGTTTCACATATACCCGCCTTTGTCTTTCTCTCTCTCTCTCTCTCTCTCTCTCTCTCACACACACACACACATACACACACACACACAAACACATACACACCAAGCTTGTATATAGTTAGTTAGAATTTGTGTGTTTTGGTTTTGCTTTGCTTACTTTATGAATAAATATATATTTTTTGGAATCACACTCACTGTCTGATTAATGTTGCACAAGAGTGAATGAATAGTCAACCTCTGCTGCGTCAAGAACTCTGAAATCCTTCAGGCTTTACTATTAAATTTGGTTATTGTTATTATTTTAATTATTAATTGAAATTCTAAATTGATAGTTAACTGAACTTTATGAGACTGACATCTTTAACTGTCTATCATTTTCCCTTCTCGGGAAGGGTGCTCCATGAGGTCATTTAATGTGAATTAAGTCATATTATTTAACATAATCAATAATTATTGGGTGTGGATGCTGAAAGCATTCAAACCCTATGTTCTTCTGTTACCAAAATTCTTTATTGGGTGTGAATGCTGAAATCATTCAAACCCCATGTTCTTCTGTTACCAAAATTCTTTATTGGGTGTGAATGCTGAAATCATTAAAACCCTATGTTCTTCTGTTACCAAAATTCTTTATTTTTCTTCTTCTTATTATTATTCTTACGTCGCGTTTTTCAACATAAATTATCTTCAACATACTTCAACCGATTCAAACCATTCAAACTTCTTCTGATTCAGCTTCATTAGGACATTAGGACAGATTTTTCATTTTCGTTCATACTTTCCCAGG